>NC_056737.1:126078740-126368740 GCF_019279795.1 Protopterus annectens
ACTCTCCGTAAGCACTCTGCTCACTGGAAGTTGTTGACATCTGTACAGTCACAGAAACCTGGTTAAAGGCCGCAGTAAGTAACTCAGCACTGCAAGGCTACAATGCCTTCCACACATTCAGACTGCAAATTGAAGTTATGTGAATCACAGGAGTGGGGTATCTATCTATCTTCATTGCAGATAATTCTGCCTCTAGACTGGCAACACAACATAAGTATATGGAGTTAATGTAAGTCCAATTTACTAGGACTAAGAAATCCCTTCATGTTATAGCCAGTTATATGTCCCTTTCCATGAGCAAGGAAGCCCACACATCCAATTTATAAGCACTTAGAACAATTAAAGTTGAACAAAACAACCTACTCTGGGATGATTTCAACTATACCTGCATTGATTGTGAAACGTATAGGAGGCCAAACTCACTTGCACAATACTTCCTGGCATTGGTAACTCATATGCCATGGAAACTCACAAGGGTCTGTAATATTCTACATCTGGTCCTCACAAGTAGCACTGATCAATTCAATGCCTCATGTGTAGAGCCTGTACTGTTTAAATCCAACAATAAAGCAGCCTTTTTAAAAAGCAATAGGCACAGAATTACAAAAATGAGAAGTAAGCTCAAAATATATCTTCCAGGGTAACTACACCCTCCTAAGGGATCATATAATCTACTTCCAAACTCCAGTTTCCACAGAGGACATTGACAGCTATAGTAAAGTATACCCTGATGCCCTGTATAAACATCTACATAAATATATAGACACAGACGTACCTGATAGGATCAAAGAAAGATCCTCATGAAAATACAAACCATGCTGACGGATGTCTGACATTATTTGATTATACAGTAAGCAAAGAAAGCTGATGTCTACAAATGCAAAAGTAGGAATCTCGAACTGGAAGACAACCCTCCCCAGCCTAAACAAGCAAATAAGACACCTTGTAAAATCCTCACAGAGCAGCTATGGGAAATATGTAGAAACCATAGCCAAGGATAACCATAAGGCTTTTTTCTGCTACATCTGCAACCTCAAAGGTATAATTCAGATGTGTGCTGAACTAATTGTGGATGGTATTGCACACACTGACCCAGTGTAAATTGAAAACCTGCTAGCAGACAGGCTTGGCTAAAAATTAACCCCACATCCACCCCCAAGCTTACCAGAAAATGTCTTCAACATCATCTTCAAACTGCATCTACAAAGAACAAGTAATCACTGTTCTCTACAAGACTAGGAACACAGCCTCCATGGACCAGATGGCATTCTGGCATGCATTCTTAATATTCTTAACCAGTGAACTACTGTACTAGGCACCCTATTAAACCACAATATGTGTACTGCCATTTATCCACACGGATTTGAAATCAGCAACCAAGTCCCCCTACACAAGGATGGATCAGCAACATACACATGTACTTATAGCCACTTAAGTTTAACCAGCCTCAATTGTAAGACAATGGAATGGATTTTTATGGATGTCAGATACAAGGACAGAGTTGACGTCCAGACACTACAGCTGTTCCACCTTTGTTTTCTCAAGGTTAGGTTGTGCATGCTAAAGCTGGTGGAATTCAATAAAGTGACCAGAGACATAGCATGTGTGCACAACTTTGACTTTTTCTATCTTGACTTGGCCAAGGCCTTACATACAATCCTACATTTGTGAGTCACTGAGAAACTAACACAGGTGAATATCAACTCCTATGTTGTCAGGTCGGTTGTAAACTGACTCACAGACCAACAACACACATTCAGAGTTGATGAGCTCACCTCTAGCAGCAGAACCGTCACCCATGGGTTACCACACATGTCAGTGTTGTGGTTATTCATGCTTGTCAGGTACGTTTCAGAACTCCGGACCACAACAGAGTGTCTGTGGCTAGCCAAGTTTGTGGTTGAATACAGCTTAGGTGCTATCACTGAATCCCCTAATCATATGACTACTGTTCAAAAGGGGTTACACAGACTAATGAATGACAACAAATCTGTGCTATTCAACGAACTTCAAATAAATGCATCATCATTTCCTATGGTATTAATAACGTTCTAGCGTATTATAACATAATCCTTAATACCCTAATCACCAATTCAGTATTGATAGACCTGGAAACACAAATAAACTGCAACGTGTCTACAGTGGTGAGGAAGATTTTCTGTATTTCGCATCAGATTAGCAAAGTCATTGCAGCACTATCACATTAAGTTCTAAATCCCATATAGTCATCCCTCCTCAGGCCTATTCTTTAATATAATGCTCCCTTTGCTGTGTAGTATAACAGATACCTGCAGAAACTTGACATACCTCAGAGATTTCTAAGTTATAAAAATCAGGGTGTCAGACAGGTATCTTATATGAACAGAGTGAAGTAGCTCACTGTACTCAGTATGATATAGACTGCATTGAGGTGACTTATGTATACCTTACAGGGCTATCAGTGACCCAAATGTGATGGAAATGCTGCCCCTACATATGTCATATGGGACTATAGTCACCTGTTCCAGGGACTTCCATCTAGACTGACATATATAGGACATGCTGGAGCGACAGATACATTTGCCACAGGTTGCCACTCCTCTGGAATAGGCTTCAAAACCATGTCAAGCAGAGCAACTCCATGACCCATTTTCCTCACAACCTGGATGACTCGATGTGAAACTGTTAATGTCTGCCCTGGATTGCACTTGCTTCTCACTTGGACATGGGTGGTCCTTGTTAGACAAATCTTGGCCATACATGATATCTGTCATTGAATTTTATACTGTGATTTAATGGCTAGGCTTCTAAACACTATCAGGTCAATGAAGCAAGAAGCAAGTACAGGGGCACTTGAAAGCTGACCAAATAAATCCACATAAACATAATACCAAATCACTGGTAGGCAGCAAACACTGTATATATATATATATATATATATATATATATATATATATATATATATATATATATATATATATATATATATATATATATATATATATATATATATATATAATATATATATATCTTCAAAGTTCTAAGTTTATTTGTAACAGAACAAATAGGTTAGCGCTTTCACCCTCATGGGCTTCTTCAGACCTTTAAACATCTCTTAAAAAAACACGTCTTATATACTAAAACAACTTATGACATCACTTCCTATCATTAATACAAACTATGAACATTCAGTTTTATTAAAAACATAAAACTATTAAAAAACTAATTTATAAATAACATACATAAATTAATAAGTACCGACCAATTCATAAAACTTTTATTTAATAACTAACTTTCTATTTCTTAAAACTGGTTTAATAGAAACTTTATCATTAAGCCCAGGTTTCTGAACTACCCTGAGCCTAATGGGGCTGTTATGTTATCCTAAGAACCATACACAGGTATCTAATGAGCTTAATGTAGAGGGTACGAGACCATGTAATAATTGCAATTTTTGTGATTTCATATGTACTGATTCCCACTTCTTACACCCTGTTACGCACAAGCACTTTGAATTTAGATCAGCAGCTACCTGCAATATACAACACTTTTTTATTTAGCTCAGTGTGCAGCCTGCACATCATTTTATGTAGGCAAAATGGACAGGTGTTTACGTGAGAGGATGAGAGAACATATATATAATATACGCATACAGCCTACTACCAGTGCTTTATCCAAACATATTTTGGACACTAGTACTCAACACAGTTTTAAGTTTCAGATCATCCACATCAACAAACCAAATAAACGGGGAGGAGATGTGAGGAACTGCACTGAGAAAAGAAATTCAGTAGATCATTAGGCTCAGGGCAGATCAGAAACCTGGGCTTAATGATAAAGTTTCGAATAAACCAGTTTTAAGAAATAGAAGGTTAATTATTAAATAAAAGTTTTATGAATTGGTCAGTACTTATTAATTTATATATGTTATTTATAAATGAGTTTTTTAATAGTTTTATGTTTTTAATAAAATTGAATGTTCATAGTTTGTATTATTGATAGGAAGTGATGTAATTTTAGTATGTAAGAGGTGCTTTTTTAAGAGATGTTTTAAGGTCTGAAGTAGCCCATGAGGGTAATAGCGCTAACCTATTTGTTCTGTTACAAATAAACTTAGAACTTTGAAGATATATATATATATATATATATATATATATATATATATATATATATATATATATATATATATATATTGTGTTTGCTGCCTACCAGTGATTTGTGGATTTATTTGGTCAGCCTTGGAGTGCTACTGTACTTGCTTCTTGCTTCCTTGTTTATTTTTTCACGTTTTGGGAGCGTTTACACACTGGTCACTATCGTTGGATTTTTATTTACTATCAGGTCAATAGCCAAGTAACATCCTATGTACCTATGAAGCTATGGTGATGTACATGGCAGAAATACCATTATACTGTATTACTGTTTTGATGAGATTTGATTACAGTGCTGACATACAATTCTGAGATCTGAATCTGATGTTGTGACTTCTGATGTGCAACACAACTCTGTAATAAAAATCATTACAGAGAAAATTTCTAAATGTATGAGACATATTTCAATTGTTAACTTCACAACCCTTACAAGAGTATCCATGAAAAAGTAATGAACCTGACCAAGTACAATATAACTGGCAGGTGCAATCATCAGTTAAACACCACACATGCAGATGTAATAATCATTTATATAAATAGTTACCTTGTGCATCAGACACATGGCTTTAGTGTCCCTGAATCCAAAAGATAGAAAACAGGGGTATGGCACAGTTATCATCACTTGCAGAGGGTGTTGCGTGGGAGTGCAGAAGGCCGAGGCTGACACATGGTCAGTTGCTTATCAGGGGCTAGGATCCGCCACATTACACAAGCACTCAAGTCATTGAACCACAATTACCAATATGACTCAGTCATAGTCCATGTGGGAGTAAGTGACCTGAGACTTACCTCCCTAGACTATATGAAGAGAGACATCATGGATCTCTCAGAATATGTCTTTCAGGCTGGTATGAGCCTAGTATTGAACAGCATTTTACCTTCTCCAAGGATGATGCCACAATATGAACAAAAGATGAATGACTTTAATAATTGACTTAGTTTCTGGTGTCATTCTAAGGGGGTGCAATATTTGTCAGCATGGAATGAGATAGTCAACAGACCACGCTGCTTTGCCAAAGATGGTCTGCCCCTCTCTCCTATACACTTTCGAATATTATCTAAAACATTGTCTTCTCCCATAGTGCCTTTTTTAGGCAATGCCAAACTGAAAATACTTCAGACATAGCAAATAAAAACCAAGAAAATCTAAAGATATTACTGTTCAATGCTAGGAGGCTAAACAAAAAACTCCACTCCCTAGAAGCTCTCTTTACCCTAGAGAATGCTGATGTCTGTGTGGTCTCTGAGGCTTGGATTAAAGCCATGGAGAGCACACCAACAGTGCAAGGTCATAATGCCTTCCACACATTTAGACCAGCTACTTCACAGGCAAGGACTTAAGGTGGAGGTGTCTCTATTTACATCAAAAATAAATATATTTCAAGGCTGGTCAAACAGGACAATGCACTTGAGCTGCTCCATGTTCAAATCACCATAGGTAAAATCCAATACCACTTCCTTGCAAGCTATAGGTCCCTCTCTATAACCCAGGAAACCCATACCTTGTATTTAAACTTATTAGAAACACTAACCATCCAACCCAGTACCATATTCATGGGTCACTTTAATTACCCCACTATTAACTGGGAATCTTATACAACATCAAACGTACATGTACAGAGATTCCTGGATTTTGTAAACCTAGACTCCCTGGACCAGATAGTCAATACACCAACCAGGGGTGCAACCAAACTGGATCTGGTCCTCACTAATATGGAAGAGTGCTGCACACCCCCTACTGTAATGCCTTCCCTGGTAAAATCAGACCACAAAATGGTCTCCTTTGAAGTAAAAATAAAACCTGGACCCCCAGCTCAACCGGGAATATTCAGGAACTATTGGAACTATTCTAAGGCTAACCTCCTGCTATTAAGTGATAACATGGCAAAATGTCAAGCCCATATAAACCCTGAGAACACTTCTGCTTATGCAGAACTGTTGACAGAAATCCTGTACAAGCATGTTAATATCTGCATAGAGGCAACTGTACCCACCAGGAAAAAGTGCAGAACTAACTCAAAAAGCAAGCCACTCTGGTGGAATCACAAAATCAATCATATGTATAACAAGAGAAAAAAATCATGGCAAAATTTAGGAGGTACAGCACCCAGCAGGATAAAAGCACTCTCATTAAACTAAACAAACAACTCAGAGGACAAATAAAGTCTACCAAAGCCAAATATGAGGTAAGTTTGGCCTCCCAGGCCAAGGACAACCACAAAACATTATTTAGCTATGTCTGCAACCTTAAAGGCAATACACAATTGTGTGCAGAGCTCATTTTAAATGTTGCCATCTATACTGAGCCAGAAGATATAGCAAACCTCATGGCTGATAAATTCAGCTCTAACTTTACTCCTGTCTCCCCCTCAACCTTCCCTCAGGAATTATCATCAAATATAACTCCCCCCTACTATCATTAGGTAACATGTCCTTAATGCTCTCTCTAAGACCAAGAACACTGCATCAATGAGCCCAGAAAATATCCCAGGATGCCTTCTAAATAGCATGAAACATGACTTATCAGGGCCTCTAGAATTACTATTTAACTGTAGCCTCCAAACAGGCTTCATGCCTCATGAATGGAGAAAGGCAATAGTCACCCCTCTGCACAAAGGTGGGCCATCTACAGACCCAGGAAACAGACCCATAAGTCTCACTAGTCTTATATGTAAAGCCATGGAAAGTATTAGCATGGAGATGATCAAAAGAAATATAGTACACCTCCAGACACTGAACCCAACCCAGTGTGGTTTCATCAAGGGCAGATCATGCCTACTCAACCTGGTGGACTTCTTAGAGAAGGTCACCAAAGCAATGGATGAGGGCAAAATCTTTCACACTGCCTACCTTGACTTGGCCAAGGCATTTGACACAATACCCCACTCAGGCATTGTTGACAAACTCAAGAGGTTAGGTACAAACCTGTATGTCACTCGGTGCATAGCCAACTGGCTCACAGACATGATCTAGGAAGTTAGAATTGGGGAGTCCACCTCTACAAAGAGGCCAGTCAAAAGTGGAGTCCCTCAGGGATCAGCCCTTGGACCGCTCCTATTTGCAATTTAGTTCTCAGAAGTCAAGGCTGATGTCAGTAGTCTCTAGGTCACTAAATTGCAAATTAGGAGCTATCATTGAATCTCGCACTGACACAAATGTTCTCCAGGAGGGGATGACACAGACGAACAACTGGTGTCAAAGCCATGGACTAAAAACTAAATGCCAAGAAATGCATAATAGTATTGTTTGAAAAGTCACCCATCCCTGGTAACTATCAAATTGACATCACACCCCTTAGAGTTGACCCAGTAGTCAGGGACTTAGGGACACAAATAGATAGTAATCTAGCCTTTGATCATCATGTGTTTATAGTCATGAGGAAATCATCACAACTTATAAACAAAAGTATACCATCTAAGACCAAGGAAGTTGTTGTTCCACTGTATTCGGCATTCATCAGACCTATCATTGAGTACAATTCCCCCTTTGGTATGTACCTAACCGGGCATATCCAACAACTGGAATGTCCACAGAGGTTCATCACTAAAAGAATACAGGTCATAAGTAATATGTCCTATGCAGACCGCCTCAAGGCCCTATCCCTGTATTTTGTCTCCTACAGGATTTTGAGGGGATATCTATGCCTGGTATACAGGGCATTTAAACAAACAGTGCTGGAATTACAAGTTGAAAAGACTTAAACCTTCCCTGTGTTATAAATAGGACCTGCTGTAGAGATAGGTTAAATGAAGGGATATGCCCCTCACACCCCCCATTGTGGGGGTCTGTGCCCCCCGGCCACCCTAACTATATATACCTACTCCAGGGTCACACTACAGTGGAGAAAAGGGCTTATACACTGCCACTATTATTTTCGGTCAAATGGGATTTAGTCAAAGGAGTTTTCGGCTATTTGAGCTTTCAGGAATTTGGTCTCAGTGAAATGAAATTCCATCAAATGAGTTTTCGGTCAAGTAAAGTGAATCCGTATACATATATCTATGTATGTATAGACATATCTATACATAACAGGTCATTTTGAGCAAGGAGCAACAGAACTGTGCTGTGTTTAACTAAGTGTATGAGCATGCCCAGTGGTATTGTCAGTACTTTTAAACTGACTCCAGCCCACACCTACCTCTATTCCAGTCCGGGATTTTTTCTGCAGTTCTGCACTTCACTAAAATTGTCCACCACATTCTTCAGCTGTCTGGTGTAATTAACATGTGACAGAAGTTAATAATGTTACACAACACACAGACTGACAGTCTGTAAAAAAACAACAACATAATAATACCTCACATCCAAAAGATGTGGATACTTCCCACTTAAAAGCATCAGCGCCATCACCCATGCTAACTTTTCAAGTCCACTGAGCCGCACAAGCTGCCAGAGTGGAGTTATTCATTACACAATCAAAACCATAAATATGTACGTTGTTATTCCTGCGTTAAGTGAGACATACAATGTATGATCCATTTCTATGTCACTGTCCTGAGATCATATGCACTGCTGATATACCATTGATGAGTTACTGTTAAAGCAGTTATATGGGAACACTGCTGTGTTAGGGGTGGGGGAAAAACAATGCATTTTCTGCTGGGATACACTGTAGTTCAAATATCACGTAACCTCACTGTGTAACATTTCCTTTGACAGATGTAGTGAATATTCCATGCATGAGGCCTAGTGAATATTAAAGCCCACTATATTTATTTGCATAAAAGTAGCAGGTCCATACATACAATACCATATCATACTAATCCTTACAAGTACTGTGTATGTTACAGACTTACCTAGTGAATGCAGGAGTTGACAGAACTGTAGTTCAGGGCTGACTCTGTCTGATGCAAGCAGTACATAGCCACTAAATGGATTGGTAAAGGTTGTGTGGGTTGCCTGGCATTAGGTTTAATATATGTATGTGAATAGGAGTAAGGTGTCAGTCCCTAGATCCCTAGGTTGTCAGTGAATGTGCTATGTGTTGTCTCTTAGCCAAAGCCAGGGCATACTGACATCAGCAGGGGGTTCCTCCTCCAAGTCCTCTTGTTACTGTGTCTGCGGTGACCTAGGCACTGGTGTGGAGCTGTGTATCCCTTCCCTTAGCTGATCTTGATGCAGCTATTTCTGCAGGATCAGATTGTGTAGCATAGCACATACTGTGAACATATGTGCACGTGTGGTTGGAGAGTACTGCAAGGCTACAGCAGATATATCTAGGCAGTGGAACCACAACTTCAGAAGGCCATATACATGCTCTATGGTGTTTCTAGTTTGCGCGTGTACCTCATTATGGCATTCTTCAAGGGGGTGTGTGTATTTCTGATGGATGTCATCATCCATGGCTTCAGGGAGTAGCCAGCATCCTCCAGTAAATGGCTGTGTGGGATGTCCCCCAGCAAACATCTGGCACAGCTGTGATGCTTGACAGATATTGGAGTCATGATAACTGCCAGGGATAATCCCCTGGCCATTGCACATGACTTGGGAGTTGATGGAGTGGTACCCCTTGCGGTTAACATAGATTCTACCCTCCTCACCCGGTGGTGCGTTGATGTGTACAAGTGAAATCTATGGCACCCAGTACTTCAGGGTAGTGTACTATCCCGTAGAAGTGTTGCATGTTGCTGGCCCTCACCTCAGCAGTGAGGGGGAAAAGATATGTGCTCACTGGCCTGTGTTATCATGACATCCAGGAACTGGTGGAGTATCCTGTATGTAGATGCCTGTGAGACCCCCATCATGTCACCAGTTGGTCTTTGAAAAGTACCTGTAGCTAAGGGCTACACATACCTTTGTTTCCAGTGGGATGGGTTCCCCTCTGTTGGCTCTGGCTCTGAGATGAGGGCAACAGAGCTCAGTGAGTTCTTGTAGTATGTCTCTCTCCACCCTGTAGAGCTCTACAATCTCCAGCTCATGTAGCTCCTGGAAGGTTACCCTGGGCCTGAACACTCTTCTGCTTCTCTGCCTAGGCCTATTGTCAGCAGCACCAGCAGCACTGATCTTAGCATCAAGCACATAAAGATGTAGTATACCTGCAGCAGCCTGTAGCATTATCTCAGTTAAAACTGCCAGGTCTGTACTCCAATGGTCCGGAGTATTGGAGGAAAGTCAGAATGTAGGGTGTATGCATACTTTATACAGCTCTGGTGTAGGTCCTGAATCTGTGATTGGCTAACTATGATGCATTCTACATGCCTACAATATAATTACCATCATTTAATGGCCCTATTTCAGTGCGCGATGCCACGCACAGCATAGCTTATACAAAGGTCAAAATCAATAATTGAATACATCCAGTTTTAACAACATGCTCAGCCAGGCAGCGAGCCATGCAAACATGTGTGCCTAAGCTTAAAAGAGCCTAGAAGTGAGAGGACACACCTCCCTGATGTCAGCCACAGCCTGTGTAAACATCAATATAGGTTCATAGGTTAATACTAGGCTAATTGCCCTTGTGAGCCTAGCCAATTATCCCTTGTGAGACTCAAACCCTGCACCTTGTGTTTGTAAGGCAAACACCTTAACCATTAGGTCACCCTCCCAACCCTCCCAATAAAGTCTAAGAGCCTACACTAAGGGGATATGCGGACACGATTACTCCTTTCTGCTATTCAGTAACTCCACCTTATTTGCATATGTATCTGTGCTGACAGTCTGGAAGCTACATACTTCATAGGCCTACTACCTTAGCAACAGCAGCAATGCACTATTGTAGGGACCCCATGCAAGATCCTATAATACATTTCTGTCACATAGTATAAAATTCTTTTTTTTTCCTATATATATATTTTTTTTATTTTTCTTTTAAGCATGTTTGCACACTGTAGCAAACATGCTGAGATTATTGAAAAAAATGTATTAATCTAACTTATTCCCTTCATCTTTCTGACATCCAAAATAATAGTTTTGATCATATGTGCATGTGGTATTACATTTTCAGGGGATTTATGTCAACATTTCTGCAGTTTCACACCTCCTTTTGTCTGTCTAGTCTCCTGTAAGCGGAATTCTTCCATGTACACTGCAGACACTGATGCAAACTCTGAAGAGATACATTAATGCTTGTTGGATCAGTGTTCCTGACTCAGTTGCATGAGATTCAACTGCTTATGAGGAAATTTGCATGCCACAGAATTTTCCGTGTTTGCTCGTGCTGAATCTTAATATGTTCGTGTGTAGGCTTTATTGAATTCCCCCCATACAGTAAATGAAAAGAAAACATATCACATTCTTTTATTTTAAAGCAATATGCACATTTTCTTAACACATTTATCTCTCATCTTATGCAGTTTTATATCTTCCCAACCTTATTTGCCTAAATTCTAATGTTAATTTTTTTTTTTATTTTATTGCATTTAAGTTCCCTTTCAAATTTGCCAGATTCCTACTGCCATCTTTACAACAAATGCATCCTTTCTATAAGTTTTACAGAATGACTATCTTGTTTTCATAAAGTCTGCTGTTAATATTCTGTGCCTTGATTACATTTCATTTTGGCAGAATTATCTAGCTGTAGTTTAATCTTTATAGCCCAGTGATCACTGCACATTAAAGGTCATCTAACTTGATATAACGAATCATCTCTTTTGGAGAACAAACAATATACAGTATGTTCTGTTCCCCGGTAGGCTTGCTACTATCTTCAACAATTGTTCCTAAACATTAATTGTAAATAATGTCCTTATTAATGCCGTAGAATCAATATTACTATTCCAGTCTACTTCTGGTTAAAAAAAAAAAATCCTTAGCTGATGTTTTTTCCTGTTGTGTTTCATGTAAGAAATTATTAATTGCTCTTTGTCACCAACTCTTAACTTTGGTAGTCTATACAGTCTAACAGTTATATTCAGTTTCAGGGTTGTCTTTACTGTCACAGTGTTACTATTTAAAGTTGCTTTATTGTCACACTTATGCACTCTGTAGTATTGATGCCACTATCAAATATGTAGTGATCACAGATCTCATGGGATTCTTTAATCCCTATCATGACATCTCCACCTGATTTTTCATTAAAATGTCTGCTATAGAAGAAAAAACATTTATACCCAACATAACTGGTTTTAAATAATTGTTCTTGTGTTTCAGAAATATTATCAACATCAGTCTTATGTGAATGAAGCAAATTTTCCAACAAACAAAAAACATGATTGCTAATGTTCCTTGCATTAATAACCAGCACAGATAAATCAAATTTTACTATCTGTGAACTGTTAAATTTCTGACTTGGAAAAGATCCTGTGTGGGATTCATGGACAATCGTGTAGGATTTGCATGAAGCCTACACAATGTTTATGTGTTAGTGTGATGAGCATTAGCGCTAATCAGATATGCACGCTACAGATCAAGTTTACAGGAATACAAGAAAGGTTTTGTGGCAACAACAGTGTTGGCAGTCAGGAAAATGTGTTGAGCAACACGAGCACACACAGTAAACAAACAGGCTCATCTATGGGCAAACCTGTTAAACGTGCCTGCACAGACACACACATAGCTACATAAGGCAAATAATGCATGCTGTACACAGGCAAGGAAAGTGTACTGTGCACATAAATGAAACATATGAATACAGTGGCAAGTAAGATGGAATGCAACACAGCAGAGGCAACTACAAATCATGGGTTACCAAACAGGAGAAGTATACTGAGGAAATTTGTACAGACATCACAGAGATGTACACAGAAAGATGTATGACGGGAGGGTAAATGTTCCAATTCTTGTAAAATAATTGATGTAAAGGTGCCTATGTCACAAAGACAAATTTATAATAATAAGATTTTGCAGTACATATGTCAAAATAATATATGGTGGTCACCTACCAGGAGCTACATGAGCTGGAGATTGTAGAGAACTCCTGGTAGACATGGACATACTACAACAACTCACTGAGCTCTGCGGCCCTCAACTCAGACCCAGAGCCAACAGAGGGGAACTCATCTCTGTGGAAACAATGGCATGTGTAGCCCATAGGATACTAGCTACAGGTACTTTACAAAGACCAACTTGGGACATGATGGGGGTCTCGCAGGGATCTGCTTCCAGGGTATTCCACCAGTTCCTGGATGCCATGCTACAAGATGCCAGTGAGCACATTTATCTTCCCCACATGCCTAAGGGGAGGGCCAGCAGTATGCAACTCTTCTACCATGTAGCATACTACCCTAAGGAACTGGGTACCATACATTGCACTCATGTACACATCAAGACAACACCTGGTGAAGAGGGTAGAATCTATGTCAACCACAAGGGGTATCACTCCATCAACTGCCAGGTTGTGTGCAATGCCCAGGCCATTATCTTGAATGTGTGTGGTGGCAGCCCTGGCAGTTATCACTACTCCCATATCTGGCACACATCACAGCTGTACCAGATGTTTGCTAGGTGGGGACATCCCACACAGCCATTTACTTGGGGATGCTGGCTACACACTGGAACCGTGGATGATGGCACCCATCAGAAATGTACACCCACTCACCGAAGAACACCATAATGAAGCACACGCACAAACCAGGAACATCATAAAGTGAGTGTTTGGGCTGCTGAAGTCACGGTTCTGGTGCCGCAATATATCTGGTGGAGCTTTGCAGAACTCTCCAGCCACATGTGCACAGATGTTCACAATATGTGCCATGCTATACAATATGATCCTACAGAACCAGCTGCAGCAGGATCAACAAATTGAAGGGATACACAGCCCCCCCCACCAGTGCATAGGTCACAACAGCTGCACCCACAGGGGGACTTGGAGGAGGAACTCCCTGAGGCTGTCCTTGTAGGCAGAAATAGGCATGCTCAACATGCCCTGGCCTTGGCCAGTAGACAACACATAGCATATGCACTGACAACCTAGGCCCCTAGGGACTGACGCCATACTCTGACTCAAATACATATCAATAAAAATGATGCCGCCCAGGCCACACAACCTGAACCTCATCATGTTTTGTCTGTGGACTGCCTGCATCAGACAGAGTCAGCCCCGACCTACAGGTCTGTCAACTGCTGCATTCACAAGGTAAGTCACTCTCCTGTACACCACTTGTAAGGGGTACTACAATATGGTAGCATATGTATAGACCTTCCGGATGTATGCAAGGGAATATAATGGGCTATAAGTAGTGTGCTACTTGCAGACATCTATAGTGGGATACTGGGCTACTTGTACAAATCTAACATCCACTTGGGACAACAGGTAATCTGTTCACCAGTATGTGCTTCATAACAGCCACTATGCCACATGGCTGGAAACCCCATGACAGTAGTCCAGGAAGATGCTAAACAGTGGGGTCACTGGACAGTCGCACGACTGTCTATGCCAGTAGTGCATAAGCTGGTCATCCTCCATCCCAAACACATCAGTGTTGCCATACAACTGCTGTAACAGTAAGTCTGCAATGATATACCAGAACCAGAAAAATCCCCTATTTGTTGATGGTATGAGGGAGGAAACCTCTCTGTCTGGCAGCCAGTGTGGCTTGGTGGGCCAGGGGCAGTAGCATGTGTAATGGTGCTAATGGTTTGAATCTGGCAGCATACAACATCTTTAGCATGTGAGGTACTCATATGGTGGTAGTCCCACAGACTGTTAGAATCCCTCAACCTGTTACTGCAGGAAAGCTGGGCAAAGCCAAAGTGAATGGGGGCACAAAAGGCCATACCTACAGACAGACATTACACATGCTCTGAGTAACCTAGCAGGTGGCTAGTTTATCATCAGGCTGCAACAGGTCAGATTAGCTGCAAGATGAAAAGACCATCAGTTAAATGTGTCAATAGGTACAGCAAGTCAGTGACTGATGTACAGTATAGCACCAGGAAACCACAAATGTATGAGGAACACAGCAGAGATATTGGGTGAAATGCTGGACATTCTACAGAAACATGTACAGGGAGAGGTATGCAGGCTGTCACCCTATGGGTGGTGTTTCACTATGTAACCCAGTCACATCATGCTTCTCAACCTCTTACAGTAGGAAATCTGTTGAAATAAAGTGAATAAAAGTGGGACCAAGGCCCACAACTTGGGACAGGTTTTAAATAATTGCTCCTACAAATATAGAATGTGGATACAATAACAAGTCCTACATTCGCATGACTCTCCTGCAATGCATGAAGTCTGAAACTCAAATATCTGTCAGTATTAACTTCCTTCAATTTTGACTGATTTACAATTAATTTGCTAGAAAACAACAATGTTATGTGAAAGCGGTGAAAATATGCAGCAAGAGTCTGGACAGTCTGTGAAGCTATCTACAGTTCTGAAGCTTGAGTACATATTAAGGTCAGCAAGCAGCCAGAGAATGCCTTGAAAACTATCAGACAACTGCAGTACTGTGGTAACAGGTGCAACAGCCAATGGCCTGCAACACACAATAATCCTGGACTGGAGTCCAGGTAACTCTGGCCTGGAGTAACCTTGTAAGTACTGAAAAACACACTGGGCATGCTCCTACACTTAGCTAACTTGAGCCCAAGTCTGTTGCCTCTACAGCCCAAAGATCTGCGGTGTGGAAATATGTTTGTACAGACTTAGAGCTATGTATACAAATCTGTCTCTCCCTAGCCCCCTCACTCTTGATTAGTGTATATATCAGTATGTTGCATACAAGATGTATATATACCTATATAAAGTACAATGATACATAGACTCCCCACATACTTCTACAGAACACATTTACATTACTGACACACACAACTACATTTAAGGAGACAACCCCGTTATACACATTGATATAGATATTGGTGAGGATGTACGAATTTTCCCACATACCCCTGGTTGCTGGGGTTATCTGCACATACACATCACAACAGCTGTCCAATGGCACCAGACCAAGGCCACAACAGTACAGAATCCACTCACACTCAGACCCCTGAGCCTGCAGGATGTCACACTGCAGAGAGACATAGGTACGCAGGTGGTGTAATGTACAATGGGTGCAACACAGTCCTTGGACAGGCCATATTGTCCCTGGCCACATGTCTGCCTATCAAACTGAAAACAGTCACATACGGCCAGACTGGTAAGTGTACACACATAGCAGGGATATTATGGGGTATCCCACCCCTAGGACACTAGCTACAATAACAGTACCAATCAGTATCACTCTGCAGGCCACACATGCTGTCTAGCACAAGGCCCCTTTGTGTAGTCCACAAGTACTGTGTCTGCATCAACATATACAGCAGACACAACCTGTGTCACATGCGATAGGTGCTGTGAGCTGTAGTGTGTAATACTAGATAGATAGGAGTTCTAATCTGACATCCACCAACTTTGTGTGTGTGTGTGTGTGTGTGTGTGTGTGTGTGTGTGTGTGTGTGTGTGTGTGTGTGTGTGTGTGTGTGTGTGTGTGTGTGTGTGAGTGTGTGTGTGTGTGTGTGTGTTTATATCAATTTATCCCCTCACAGCACAATGGACATGCCCATGTGGGCTGTCTCTCTGTAATGGTATGCATTTTATGGCCCTATGACAGGCTGCTGGCCTCTAAATTCCCTCCTCTACAAAGTCTGCTGATGTCATCCACCTTAAGAGCACTGGCTGACAGTGTGCTATCAGATAAACATCATGGCACATGTGTTAATACTGTGAGCTATAGTGTAATGCTAAATAGGTAGAGGTTCTAATCTCACAGAATTTGACATGTTTGTGTAAAAATATATCCCCATGAAGCACTTCAGACAAGCCCCTTATGGGATATCTCTGTAAAATAGTTATGCATTTTATGCCCACTGACTAACTGCTGGCCTCAACATTGGCATCCGTTACAAGGCCTGCTGGTGTCATCTACCTTAAGAACACTGGCTGATAGTGTATTATCAGATAAATACCATGGTGCATACGATAAGTACTGCAAGCTATAGAATACCTACATAGATAGGGGTTCTACTCTCACAGTATCCAACGTGTGTGTGAAAATATGTCTCCTGGCAACACTAGAGACATGCCCATGTGACCTACCCCTGTGCATTGGCTATGCATTTTATTGCCCTGTGACTAGCTGTTGTTCCTAAATTGCCCACCTCTACATAAGGATAATTGATGTCTACCTCCATCTACAGTTGTACATCCAGAGTACCCAGGTAACATGTATCAAGGTAGTAGAGTGTGTCACACAGTATGAAAGCATGATGATACTGACTGTCCCCATTGTCCCTGACACACTGTTCTACACATACGCACCTAGCGAGCCATGCACATATACTGGCATACCTTGCTGACATCATATCTCTGCTGTGCTGCCTTGCCATCCTGTGCCACTGTATTGGTGCCATGTGTTCATAGCTGCACTGCTCAGACTCTTGGGACAAAAACATACACAACTCTGTGACACACCTGTCATTCTGTAACACTACTGCCAGTGCACCATCAGGGAACAAAGATACACAACATTTGCTGTGCAGTCCTGACACATGCTAGCATACTGTACTTGTCGTGGCCCACAACAACTGCCATGGCATAACACTACTGCACTACACAAACACATGTAAAGTAATATAGCCACCCGGTGCATCAGATATATATATACAGGTCCACAAATTGATGGCACGGATGGCAGGGATGTGGCACATGTATCATAACATGCACAGGGTGTGATGTGGGGGTGCCAGGGCCTAGGCTGTGCCAAACAGTTGACAGCATGTGTGTAAGTCAGGAAGGAGTGCTGGTTATATGGGCCATGAAGAGGTGCTCTTTGTATTTGTAGGTGACCTGCATGTGACAGTGGTATTGGACTGTGTGCATGTATACATTCAAGCCCAGTGCTAGCCCTACATGTGTGTATGGTGAACAACTGAGGACAGTACATGGTAGAGTGAACAGTTCACTGTCTCTGGTCACAAGCATGGGATCTGGCTTCACCAGGTGTGGCACAGGCAGCATCATGCCTAAGGTCAGGTGCGGTGCTAGTACCTGATGGTGACTGCTGTCTGCTGGGCCTGTGACCCCCACGGGACTGCCCAGGACCCCTTGCCCATGACCTGCCACATTGGGGTGTGGACAGCACACCTCTCTCTGTAGCACTTGAGGTACTGCCACTACAGGACCGTTACTGTGCATGGCCACATGGACTCCCAGCAGATGGTGTTGCTGGCCTACATCCACATGTCTGATGGCCAACCCCAACTACATGTTTCAGCACAGACAATGTGAGCTCCAAGACAGATACTGACTCAGCCCACTGTCTGTCCAATACAGCAGTGAAATGTTTCATGGTGTCACCAATGTGGTGGAGGTAATCATGGATGTCAGACTGTTCTGCATCCATAACCCTAAGCATCCATCTGGTGTTGCATTCAGCTTGTGCCTGTGCCTCCATGACAGCCCAAAACATGTGCCAAGTGAGCCATGATGTGACACCTGCAACAGGTGGTGGAAGGGCAGCAGTCCTCCTTCAGGCACACCTGTCAATCCGCCTGTATGGGACCTCATCAGCTCTCTGGTTATGGCTAGTGTCTATACTAACTGATGCCGTAGATCTCACACTGTCCTGTACTATGTTGCTATCTTCTTACTTCCAATATCTGTGGCCTCTGGTGACTGGGTATGTGTGGGCATACTGATTGTGTGTGGAGACAATGGGGGCAGAAGAGGTATGTCAACCTCTGGGACAGATTCAGCCACTGCCAACCTCACCTGTGCTTTACTATGGCCACCATCATCATCAGAGTCTAATGAGACACTGACATCAGGTGGTGAGGGGGACAGACTCCAACCCCCTGTTCACCTGTGAGAAGCAACACAAAAGTAGTACATTACAACCTGCAGTATTATGTATGGTAATCCGCAGACTCATACAGATTTGGATCCACAACTGCATTACATGTCCCATATCTTTTCGTCTCTGATCCCATGCACAACACACACACACTAACAACAACATACACAGACAACCCAGAACCTGTGTAACATGCACATCACCTACATCCGGGTAATGTTGCCAGTGCAATACACCTGTGAGGTATGAAATATGACAGTGTATGTGACAGAACTACACATAAAACCAAGTACATCTATCTTGACAATGATATGCCAGTTATAGTATCACTGCCTCAGGTATGTACCTTCTCCCTATTGTGTCTGAATGGGCATCTTGGAGTAATTGCCTCATGTATAGCAGCCTGCATAGTTGCTCATAACTATAAGTGCAAATATGTTAATGTTTGTGAAAATACACACCTGTCATTCCCTAGGCTATGCACTGTAGTTAACTGCTACAAAATGGAACATATAATTATTCTACACTGACTAAGCACAACAGTTGTGCAAAAGAAGAAATGGCAGCCCTTACCATTCATAGAGTTTATCTAATCTGGCAGAACATTATCACACTTACCAGGTACAGGACCAGGAACTCCAGCCACACCTGATGTGCCTGTGAAATGGTGAGGGAGAGGTATTGACAGCAATACCAAGTGAAAACCCCTCAACCCCAACGATAGACCTGACACCTATCTACTTGTCTGTAGAGCCTGCATAATCACTGCTAATGTATTATACTAGTGAACACAGTAAGCTTACCTGGATGCTCCTCTGATGTGGAAGCTGTGGTACCCACCTCCAAGAAGTATGGCGTAATGGTTGGCTGGGAGATGTTGATTGATCCTAGGTTCACCAGGAATTCCTCTGTGGCTGAGAGTGGTTGTTCTGTTGCAGGCCCTCCACCAGTGGCAGCATGATCCCCGGCAACAGCAGCTGCCCTTTAATGTGCAGCATTGACCATGTCTGTGTCCCTGTGTCAAATCTGCTTGTAGGTCCTGTACTGTTGGCCAATATCATTAATAGCCCTCACAAGGTCGGCCCACAATGCTATCCACTGTTTATGATTTTAGCGACCTCTTCAAAGCAGGATGTGATGGCTGAGTCTGAGGGCATCCCATTTAGCATAATTTTCTGCATATGAAAATGGAGGATGTCTCTATTGGTACATCATTCCTGCAAGACAACAAGAGGGGAACACATTACAGGACCAGATACATGGATGTCCACTATGTACAGACTCTACACACCCATAATGGCCTGCACTATATACTACTCCCTCACATGTTATACCCCACAGTTTAATGACACACTATATGTGTGGCTATCATCAATGGGGTAATGTCCCTGTGTGCTGTGACAGATTCTGCTGTATGTCTCTACAGCCATCACTGCAGTGTACTGTGGTGTATCATCTATGGGCAAATCCCCGCTAATATGTGATATGGCCACTGTCGGACAAATAGTGTGCTATTCCAACAGCTATATGTGTATAGTCCAGCCACACCAGTGTGCCACAATGACTGTCAACAATGCAAACCTGCTGTCATATATGTTCCCTGTAGGCATCATACCTCTCAACTATGCAGATGTTTGCAGAATGTCACCATGTTTGCCTCATAGCTGTGATCCTTCTTGCACAAACTTCTGCATGTCTGACAAATGGTTGTCCACTGATTGATGGTTGCAATCAGAAAACTGACACAGAATCTGTCACCCATCAGACCCCTCAGACAGCCCTTATGCTACAGTAATATCTGTTACTCTAATCACATTCTTACTTTGTACGGCCAATATGTATAGTCTGAAACTGAGTTTGAGCCTTTGTCCCCCCACTAAATATGGCTTTGTCCTGATTTCTTACTATAGGAGATTGAGAGGTATGTTACGCATAGCTCTCAACCAGACAGGAATGAATGTCCCTGAAACAGGGGCTTAACCAGAGTACATCAGGGACATTAAGGGACACTTTTACAATGTTAGTACTTCTTATGTGTGACACTGACAGACTGAAAGGAAGTGAATTACAGTTCATAGTTTGATGTTACAGGAGTGTGCACCATTACTTAGTGTCACTATGTTTAATGTGCAGTCCACTATCTTTACTACAACAGCTGACCATTGTAAGAGGTATGGACAGGGACAGAGCAGAGATGTGATTCAAAGCATGGACAATTGAGAGGCATGACTGTAGGTGTTGGACAGCAGAGTATCACTGACATCTCATTATCATAGATCTAATACAAGCCTACTGTTTTAAACCATATTCCCCATACCTCCATCCTCCCATCTGCATTGCTTTTTATGGGGAAATGTAGTACATACCTGGTAAAGTGATGTATTCCTTTTATTGAAGCATTCCTCTGCAAATGCTTTGCACATGCACTGTCTGTGTGAGTAAAACCACATACAGAAATGTTCCCCATAAGCAGTTGCTTACCTTTTGTAGGTAATGCTCTTTAACAGATAATTGATTGTGCACTAATCTGTGGCTCAAAATTGCTATTTGCATTCAAAACAGCTGAATTGCACTATCATGAGGCAATGACATGGCACCACAGTGCAATATATAAGGCCATCATGTAGGCCTTGGTCTCTTTCTTAGTTTTTGAGATGAACATTACTGAGGTGTGGAGACTACAGCATCACAGAGGGTAAGTTCAAATACTGTCCACTGTAGAGATGTATGAAGTGGGTCCACAGTTTTGTCTGGTCTGTGTCCCATGACAGTGTGGTCATCTGGCAGGTCACTGGCAAACATTGTGGGTTGACGTCAGGAGGGGGAGAGAGAGACATGTGAGTGTCACATTTCATAACCATCAGAATATGCATGGTAATGCAGTAGCTGCTGTTCTATCAACTTACTATATTTGTAGGGGCAAACTGTGAAACATGTACTTGTCTCTGGGTCATTGCCTCCCCCTTTATGTGTGGTTGTGTCTGGATCCCTTGTTATAGGGGGTTGGGAGGTATGGTTGGTCTGCTGCTGCAGCCTAGGACACAATGGGGGAAATGTGAACACTTTGGAGGCCTGCAAGCTGTACATGTAACTGTGGCAGTTGTGGCAGCCTTGTCATTACAGCTGAGCCAGGGTAATGGTACCCATTACAGTCCAATCAAGGCACGTGCTTAAGGTACATCTGTTATGCAACAGTACCAGTAGAAGAGAAGTAGGCGAGATATAGTTAGGCTATACAAATATTTGTGGTGTGTCTCTACCTACAGACCTGTGACTTGTAAAACTGGATAATTGATAATTCAGCAGCAGTAACCTATGGGGATTAAAACTGCATGACTCAGTCATTACTTGTGTTCACAACAATGTAAGTGAAGTGCAACATACTGGATTCTAATGCAGGATTTTGTGTGGCTAATTGTTTTGTATGCAAGGCATTTAACAGACTGAACTACTACTGTCAGTGATGTAGCAGGTGTATTTGCCAGATGTATATGCTGACATATAGGCTGTGACACACATTGTCTGCATCCATCAGTATGTGCATGGCTTTCATAGGCAGTTAATCTGCAGCAGGGTCCTATTTGAACATATGTACTCTGTCACTGATACCTTATTAGGTGTGTTTGAAAATGTTGCAAGTAAAAGAGAACATTTACCTGCTATCCCAGGACTCATGTACTGCCATTATTATTTATTCAGCTATCTGCTGGTGTATTTCTGCATCAGAGTCACAGGTACAGTCCCATTTGTCACATTAGGTTTGATTTCAGTCTGTCAGTGGCAATCAGTATGTTTTGCTGGAAACACTTACTTCTAATTCAGATCTTTGTGGAATAGTGGGCTAGTGCAGTAAATTACAGTTCACAGGGGCCTGGGTTTGAAATGTGACAGAGGAGATTATTTTATACATGTGGCTAACATTGTGAGAAACAAATAGGATAATTAAGGCACTTTAAAGCTCATTTAAGTGGGTTTGCATGGTGCTGCATGACATGGCACTTTGCTTAGATCTGTGCAAAACAACGCCAGAATTTTAAAAAGAAAAGAAAAGAAATAAGGGGTGATAGGACAGTGGTGAAATTGGACAAGCATTGGGAAAAACCTGGTGAAAGACAGGTAGGGATGTGCAGGACTGGTGTAGGGAAGGGCAATAGCTTTTGTTTTCTTGTATAGCAACAGCTGTGCAGTTTGACAGATTTTATGGATGAATTTGGACTCTCAAACCCCAGAGAGAGGGGTGAGGATAACATAAATGTGTTGTCAAGCCAATTGTACCAAATTACTTGTGTTCAGTGGACAAGAGTGCTACATAAAAACTTATGTATGTGGCAATATTTTTTTTTGTGTGACCGGTGCCCATTTTTTTTGTTTGTTTTTATAAGGAGAGAGTAGAATGTTGGAGAAGGGATATAGGTTTATGTGGGGAGGTAAGTTGGGTAGGTGAGGATGCAATTGCAGACAGACAAGACAGCAGACAAGGGCAGTGTGTGACACATGAGGGTGGTAAACACCTTGGATGGGAAGGGTGTTGTGGAATCCAAAGTTCATGTGCCTCCAGATGGCAACAGTGTGACTGAGGTCCCCTCCCATGGGCATTCCACAATCCTCCTTCACTGCCCTTAAGGTGATTGTTCTGGGATGCTGGGCAGCAGGGCCACCCAGCCCCACCAGGTTGTCCAGTCTGCTCTCAATCCAGCACAGGTGATGTTCATAGCTCCTATGAACAATCCTGCATACCTTGCCTGGTAGTCAATCCTGGGTGACTACCACCCCTCTGCAACCACTCCCAGGGGGTGGACGGGCCCCGTCGCCTGAGGCGGTTCCACCCGAAGGTGGTGCAGGGTCAGTGGGGGAGGGCATCACCAGCTTGGGTTCCAGACGTGCTGGGACCCAGTGCCACAGCTGGCTGAGGTAGGGTAGGTGGGTCAGCAGGACCTGGCCTACTCTGACATGCTGTGGTTATGGAGGTGAAGCAATACATTTAGGTTAGTTATGTACAAAACCATTGTTAGTAATAACAGCATGCCAGAACATTTGAAATAATCCCATTACATTTCAATGCACATTACGTGAAACACAACAATAAATAACAGAACAGATAGTATATTAACAGTATACCAGTAACAGTTAGGGCATATGGCCAACAGAATTGGTAATTCAAGAAGGTATGTTAATATGCAACCATTGTAATACATAACAATAATAAAACACATGCCCCAAAATAAAGTTTATGGAATAACATATGTTAATAGTAAACCATAACCAATGTATAACAATAATAAATATTTGAAGATAAGGGGTGGGGGAGAGAGAGAAATACAGTCCATTAATACAATTATAGACTATATACTTGACAACAGTACTGCTATCTACTCTAACAGGTTTGTCCTTTATTTATGTGTGAAAATGTCCTGTAGCTGCTGTTAGCATGTACATACCTCTCAAGCTATCCGGATGACAGAATATGGGCCAAGCAGTAACAACTGCAGGTACACAACTACACAGAACACTTGTACATCAGGTGTACCTATATAACTACCAAGGTGTACTGTGGGTTGATGTAGTGTTATTTTGCTATTTACATAATCATGTCAATGATACATCTGTGACAGAAGGATTACGAAACAGTGATTACATTTTGTGACAGCGTGACACTTGAGAGACATGAATGTGTACAGTACAGACAGTAACCAACTATCACACCTTGCTTAGCAGGCATGGGGATAGAACCCAATAGCACTGACTGCATCAAATGTATTAATTGACTGCAGCAACATTTAATCCACACTTCAGGCATGCAGCTATACCAAAGCTTACACATTTTATTTCTTTTTTCTTTTATTATTATTATTACACTTATTTCCTGTATTTTATGCTGTATTATCACATTCCTGGTAATGAGTGTAACAGTCTATGACAAGTAAACACACAATAATGTACTCATAATATGGGATGCCTCATCCATTTACCTGTAGTTCCTGTGGAAAGAATATCTGTAAACATTACATGACTGATACTGTAATATTTAGATCTACATAGCACTGGATTTGAACCCTGGTCTGTGTGTGGCAAAAATGCGCTTTATACATGGCATTTAGCAAATTGAGCTACTGAGTCACTGCTGATTACTGATGAATATTTGCCTAGAGCTCACCTGGCACCAAAATATAACCTGCTAATAGTGGTACAGTTTTATACTTGACTGCAGTGATAGTTGAACACAGATGCATAACATTCAACCATGACAGAGATACTAGGTAAAGTACACATTACTACATAGAATTCAGGTGTACACAATACATTGTTAGGTGTTAAAATATCTATGAAGTCAACAAGTAATATCCATTTACTGGTTATTATTTGCAGTCTACAACTAGCACACTATTATACCTCACTGAAGCACCATACGTCACAGCCTGAATGCTTATAGCTGACATGCAATAGTAAAAACAAGACAAGCCTGCTGTACATGATTTGCATTGTTATTATTGCTATTGGTCCATGTGTCATTGCAGACCAGTTGTCATAAGTCATTTCTAACAAAACAACTCTGAACCTACACTCATTGCACAACAGACTTTAGTAGATATGTCTTCATGCAGGCACTAATGCTATTTGGTGTTGTAATTGCAGAACAGTTTTAATAATTGATTTAATGCAAACCATCCCTATTGCACAACAGACTTTATTAGACATAAGTTTATGCAGGTACTGATACTATTTCATGTTTTTATTGCAGAACAGTTTTAATGATTGATATCTTGTAAAACAGCCCTATGTCCACAGCTATTGCACAACAGACTTTATTAGAGAAACCTTCAATCCGTTACTGATATAATTTCATGTTTTTATTGCACAACAGTTGTCATTATGCAGGTGTTGCAACACAGCTGTATTTCCACAGTTATTGCAGGACAAACTTTTATTGCATATACTTTATTACGGTTAGTGCTTTAGTCTTCCCTGCTTATGGCACTATAGTTGGCAATGTGCACTTCTTGCAGTACAGGTGTAAATCCACATTTATTGCAAAGCAATCTTTACTGTATATGCCTAATCAGAGTTAGTGCTTTACTCTGTCTTGCTTATTTGACTATAGATAGCAAAATACATCTGCACTCACCACACACACAGAGCAACCTGGCCAAGCACCCGGCATGTTTCTCAATGTTGTGAGCCCTTTCCTCTGCAGCTGTTGGGAGAGAAGCACACCATTATGAATACCAGTTTACCAGACATTCAAGATTAGATATTGGTGAAACTTACATACATGTGACACATTCCCAGGCCGGAGTTTTTGGACCCAGGTGTAAAAGAAAGACCCCTTCTATCTTTTCAAGTCATCATGGTGGTGACAACACTGCTCACCTGTGTGGGGGGATGCCAGTTGCACTGGTGAGGTCCCTTGCCAGCCAGTCCCAGGCCTCCACCTTGCACTCTGAGCCCTGGTAACTTCCCTGCATCAGCCAGCCCTCAGGGATTTTAACAAGGAGTCTGACGATGACCCTGGACTCCTGAATGCCTAACCACTGTACCCAAAGCATGAACCCTCTCCAATGCCTGTCATTGTATCCTTCAGAGACAGAACTCCAATGGATTATGCTATATTCTCACCTACTGGGTTAATATAGCTTGTTTTCCCACCCTTAAACTCCAGTGGACAATATTTAAATATTTGGTGCAGCACTTAGCTGTGCACAAACCAGTGCAGCTGAGGTGAGTGGTTCTAAAACCTATATTCTTAGCAGTGCACAAACCAGCTAAATAGAGCTGAGGAATGCGTAAACAATTTCAGCTGTTATTGTGTTTATTTGTTTTGCTTAGCAGGGCTTAGTAGGTCTTAGCAGAGTTTAGCTCAGTGCAGCAGGCCAATATTTAAAAATAATTTGCATAATTTCTATTTCGAACAAAAATGCTAACTTACTCTTCCATGTATTCAAACCCTCCACCTATTGCACATGAGGGTGTAACTCTAACCATTTAGCTGCATGGATATGTGAAATTTTTCTATACCTTTACCTATGCATCTGAGCTACCTTTAAGCAGTGCTGAGCACCGTGGCATGCCACATAAACCGCTCAGCTATGCTTTAACTTGACATTTACAGACTAGTTAAATATATCCGGTTTCTATTTTTAGATGTCTGGCAGGTGTCTCGGTACTGCTTAGGACTGCTGCGCTCCACACCACACCACTCAAACATGTTTTTCAAAAAAAAAAAAAAAAATTAAATTACATTGTTATAATACAATTGGACAGTGCAGAGAGCATGTTACTCATTTGTGGAAACAGCACCACACTCCCTACACAGATTCAATAATCATGTTCCATGGCTCTCCCTCGGAAACACACCATGATTAATATGCATGATGTGCTGCTAAGGGGGAACTATGTACATGGGCATGGTAGCATTCCATGTAGGACCTATGCATATACAGATTTTATTAAATCTAGGGGTAAGACAGGACTTTATAGAGGATGACATCAATGTGATGTTGCAGATAACATAATGTTGGTTGAAGGGTCTGACACTGATGGGGACTCACCCTGATATGTAAAAGTTTCTCTAGACTGCTAGTTCAATGAGGACAGCAGTATACAAGGTCATACTTACACGATTCTGTACTTAACTCATACACACCAGGTGGCTGCTATGAAATTGGAACCCTCTATCTAAATTGCACAGTCTAGAAGACACAGTATTTAATACAAGTGCCACTGCACAAGTTGAATTCTGCTTTGTGAGAGTACACTTTATATTTACCCAACTCCATACACACATAGTTAAGTTGACTGCTGTGAGATTAGAGCCCCTTATTAATCTTGCTATGCAGTCTACAGGACAGAGTACTTAATATAAGCACCACCACAGAAGTCTGACTTTTATAATGTGAGAGTGGACTTTAGAGAGGATGATATCAGTGTGGTGTTGCAGAAAAGATGATGTTAGCAGAAGGGTCTGACATTCATACAGATGCACCCTGCTCTGTAAACATAATTCCAGGCTACTACTTTATTGAGGCCAGCAGTAATTAAGGTCATATTTCCCCAACTCCATAAACACACACACACACACACACACACACACACACACACACACACACACACACACACACATACACACACACACACACACACACACACACACACACACACACACACACACACACACACACACACACACACACACACACACACACACACACCACACATATACACACACACACACACACACACACACACACACACACACACACACACACACACACACACACACACACACATTGACTGTTATGAGATTAAAACACCCTATCTAACTATTGACACAGTCTAGTGGACATAGTATTTAATGCAAGCTCCATTGTAGACGTCTGACTTTTAAACTTTGACAGTTAGCTTTTTAGTCTGTGTCAGAGAAGATATTGTGTTGTTAAAGTATTTGTGCAAATCCATATTTGCTGATATGAAGGATTACGTGCAATGTATGATCCATAATAAATACATACTAATAACTTATGTCAGCTATGCTGTCATTAATATATATTGCAGAGGATGACGTACCTATCTGTCTAGTGTAGATGAGTCACACACAGATGTGGAGCACAGGATGGAGAGTGAATCTTTCATGGATCATTAGGTTTACATATGATGATTGGATGTAAACCATAATGAATGGTATTGATATTAGAAATGGCATTTGTTCATTCATGGGCAATGTGGACTGTCAATACCAAGCAACACTTAATGCTGCAATGCAGGAAAGACAAAAAAATGATGTATGTGCATTAAGGCATACATGTGGTGGTATATCATTTGTAAGTGCCGGTGCTGTAGCGCAGACCCAACTGTCCAGAATGAAGTGGTCAGTTAAGCACACAGATCACTGCATTTCACATGAGTGCATTAAACAATTTCCATGTACTGCAGTAACATAATTCATTAGTAATGCTTAATTCTGTTCCAAATGTCTACCTAAAGTGCAATGCAGAGAAACGTATTTGTGTGGATGTTGTCAAAGTGTTAGCATATCTGTGATTATACTCTGATGTGTTGAACTCGGACTTGGAAGTAACAGTGTTTAATGGTGTTCACTGATGTTTCCTGCCAAGCTTTGTTCAAAAAAGAATCATAGAGTAAATATGTGATTCCTATTAAATGTACAAAAAAGAGTCAGACTGTGATTATTATAATGACATTTTGTCATGACTTCAAGAAGATCTCAGGAGTGACTGTTATAAATGTGTTGCCAAGTCAAACTGCATGAGTAATAGCTACTAAAATAATCTTTTATGCATAGTACATGCAAGACATGTTTCAAGGGAAATCACAAGTTAATCGGGTGCACAATGCTCTTCCTTTACTCTGTATTCCAATAGCAGAACATGTTTAAGCACCTTTGCATAAGGAAAACTGGACTACTGTGGGTGAAGGCAACAACTGACCAAATGTTTCCATAGGATGTGAACAGCTATTTGCCATCACTCAGAAATGGTGCATGATGCCAAATTTCTTGAAAAGGTTTAGGACAAAAGGTAAAGGCTTTCTTACAGTCCATTTCTGGCTATGTGTGTTTTGTACAATTCTATTTTTGACCAGATTAAATGTGAGAAAATGGGGTTGACAAGAAAGTGGTGGAATGGGGGGGCAAGCAGAGGGGAGGACACAGGGGAAAGAATAGATGAATTTTCAGAATGGTACTGGGAGAGAACCATAGCCATCCACTTCTTCACAGCATAAATCTAGAAGTGTAGATAGAATTTGCTGGATTTAGAGTGTCACCACATCAAGAGCAGGTGACAACCAAAGAATGATGTTGTATACCCAACTACATCAAATAAAGTGTGTCAATAAGGTACAGAGGTGAAGTAAAGAACTATGTATGGGTTGTTATTTTTTTTTTGTGGGACTGTTGTCCATTTTTTTCACTTTCTTAATTTCAAAGAGAGAGGAATGTTGGAGAAGGTGCTTAGGAATGTGAGGGTCAGGTAGAAAAGTTAGATGAAGAAGCAGGTGCAGAGATACAGGACAAACAAGACAGACAAGGATGGTGATGGACATAAAAGATTGGGACCACAAAGACTGGGGATAGGTAGGGGATATTGGAGGTGCACCCACGTCAAGCATGAAAACAGTGAGAATCTAGTCCTCATCCTCAGAACTGTCATCACTGTCTCATGTCTCAGTTTCCGGTATCAGTACTTGACATGGCATTGTCTTGGCAATGTGATGAAACACCATTTCAGCATGGACGATTTGGGCACCAAGGCCCCTTTCCATCATACCATCCACAACCTCTGTCAGCTCTTGTAGGTGGCTAAAGTCATCACCTCCACTAATACTACTCCCCGAGTGTACCACCACACCAGCAGCCAGGGCAGAGCTGCTTGATGCAGATGGGCCAGGTAGGGCAGGGGTTGTGAAGGCAGCACTGACAGCTTGGGACCCTGAAATGTTGGGTGTTGGTGCTGCAACTTGTGGAGGAATGGTGGGCTAAACTGCAGGAGTCAATCTACCTCTTTGTGCTGCATGTCACTTTTTAAGTAGAAATGTATGACAACAGAACATTTATAAGCAATATAAAATACCCCCCCCCAAAAAAAAAAAATAAGAGGGAAACGGGTAGGGTGAGACAAAAAAGAGAGAGAATTAGATCCATGGCATATCACGATTACTGTTTATAGTTTCAGAAAAGAAATAGTTATGATTATCCAGTCTGTACACGTTTGCCATATCCAGCTATGATGGGAAGGTCTTACTCTGTTGTACCATTAATAAACTGCACAGCTATGATATTAGAGATACAACTATTTATTCCAGTAATGACATACTGCATACAATTACAGTACTTATTAAGGTTACAAGAAGACCTCATGTGTACATACCTCGTGCCTTTCTGAGGTGACCTATCCTCTCTTGGTGTGCCTCAAGGTTCCCTGTAATGTCTTCAGCAGCTGTACAACATAGAATAAGAGATATGAAAACATACTGAATAACAGTGTAGGCTATGTATTGCATTGTATAGCATTTAATACTGATAGTCAGTAGACTTATACATCTGAGGCATGTCAGCAGTCTTCCTCATCCTCCAGTCAGCTAAGAAGGTCCTTCTTGCACCAGTTCAGGGCACAATAGTGCTAAAAACAATTCTCTCCAGTGTGTGGGATGCTAGTTGCACTGCAGACAGCCTTGTCTAATCTGTTCCAAGCCTCAGTCTTATACTGAGACCCAGTATAGTCCCCCTGCATAAGCTTATAGCAGTAACACCTGACAAGGAGTGCCACAAGTATCTTGGACTCCACAACATCCCATCCCTAAATTCAGCACCATCATCTCCCACACCAGCCAGACCTGCAGAAGTCATGCAGCAACCCTAAGTCTGAGTTGGTGTCAAATTCCAATCTCATGTTTAACAGCTTGCATGCATGCATGCATAGCCATGCCAACTGCATTTGCATGATTATAAGTACACAGAGATGCATTTGTAAAGAAAGCAGAAGGTATTTTGTCAAACAGCAATGAAGGAGTGAAACATGACAGTGAGATTTGTCATGTATGATGCTCAACATATTTACACTTTTTCAGATGATCAACACTGGCAGTCTCAATGGCTTGGCTTATTAACCTTTGTGTTTTGGACATTAAATAGGATGACTTGACATATACCTTTCTGGAATTACACACTGTAAAAAGCTACTTGACCAATGTGGGAATCAAACTTATGGAAGAAATAATGCATAATTTCAATCAAGTTCATTATTGGTCAGTGCTACAAGAGAAGTCCGTTTCAACCCTGTTCAATACAGATAAACTGATATGAATGGAGACTTACTCCAAATAGGGTTGTATGTGTGTCATTTTAGGAAGTTCCATGAAATGCATTCCCCATGAAAGAAGCAGTATTATGGTTTGTAAATATATGTCAGATGAATAGACTTTCATGAGCTGATTAGTACAGGTTGGGGTATTGCACAGACATAACTCACTGCACATACTGTCCTAAACACAGAGATGGGCTATATGAGGAGAGAAGATGATCTTCACGTAAGTATTCTGCCCATCATGGATATGCAAGTGCATTTTTATACCATAATCAAAATTATCTTGCTTAAACAATTACACACATACATTCAACTGTGTTTCATAACTAAATCAGTAATGGCATATGCTACTAAGAAAAAATAATTTATCAAAGCATTAATGAAACATATTGCAATAAAAATAATTATGAAGACCATTTGTATGTAATGTTACCTTCCTAATCAAAGCATTGTTAGAAATTGCATTCTGATACCCTTTGTAAGAATAAGTGTTATCTGAATTTGAATCCTGGATCACCTGTGTTCTGTCTCTAAAGTCAGTGCACATATACCTTGTGCTAGAGAGACAGTTACATGGCATGTGGATGTTCTCCACTCAGTACTGTCCAGATTGCTGACATCCATTCATTGCTGGTAATTTGTCTTGTCATCAGTAGTGCATTTCACAGTGGTACTGGTGCACTTTGCTACACCACTCTGAACAGTAGTAAGATAAGAAATTCTACAGTGTATCTAAGTATCATTGTAGCACATGGATTAAATGAAATGATTTTAAAGAAACAGGAAAGAGGGTACAGGGTTTGAAGCCACGTGCAACTTAGAATGTTTGCAGCAGATGTGAAAATGCAGTTTGTGTTTTGATGTGTGTGTGTGTGTGTGTGTGTGTGTGTGTGTGTGTGTGTGTGCATATATATATATATATATATATATATATATATATATATATATATATATATATATTTTTTTTTTTTTTGCTTGAGTAATTTCAGCAATGCTTAGCAGAACACAAACATGGCTCACAGGTGAAGGAAAGAGTGAACAATTTTATTTATGTGATCTCCATTAGTACAAACAGTTTTGTTAACACTGCATGTTATTAGTAATGATTTGTACCTGTTTCTGTAGCAGAAGCTGTATATTTGGTGATTTTGGCATCTTAATAGGGTTCCTCTGGGGTTCAAATGCTTGCTGTGTGAAGGGGATGTGGAAAGTATTACTCCAGATTTATGACTTACTTTCATTAGAACTTCATATGCTTTTCCCCCTGTTTTATGCTTAGTGTTAGCTCACTGATGAGCAGAGTGCAATCAAAAAAGGTAGACAATATATAGTGAATTAAAAAGTAGTCACAAATATAGTGAAACAGCAATCACATATAAATTCAACACATACAATGTTACAATAAGAATAATTAGATACTATATGATAGTAGGCACAATGTAGTTGCATCTTATACAAAGATTAAAGTACATTTCTTACTAATATAAGGCATAGTCCTACTAGTATTACTACATAGTCCTAGTTTGTAAGGCATCCTCATATACAAAGTGACAGTTACAGTGATAGGATACAGTAACTGTAGTATGCATAGGAAATGTGCTCCTATACATAGTCACTGTACAGTTTATTAAGGATGTTTTAGAAATAATTAGTAAAACACTTGCAAGACTGAAGTCGTTGTTATATAGCATATCATGTGGAACAAGTACAGGATGGGAAAATGAGTGATTGTAGACAGAAGGGGGAGATATTAAAAGGAGGGGAGGTTGATATAAGAAGGGAGGGACAGAGGTTAATTACACTGGGTCAGTGCAAGAGCAGGTCTAAGGGTTAAATGGATAGTCTTTTAGTGTTTTTTGAAGTAGTTTGTGTTAGAAATTAGTCTTATATGTTGGGGCAGTTTATTCCAAGCATTTGCGACAAAGTGGTTATAGAGACATTTGCCAATAGTTTTGTTAGGTTTGTAAATCTGAAGGAGAAGATGGTCTGAGCTGCTTAGTGTGCAGTTAGGAATATAGGGAATAATAAGGTTAGAGAGAGCTGGACAGGATAAGGGCTTGCTTAGTATGGAGTGGGTGAGGTGAAGTTGAAGCATAAGGAGTTGACGGTGAAATTCAAGCCACTGAAGGTTTTTTGAGAAAGGCAGTAGTGTGAGTGATATGGTAGATTGGCAGAAATTTGTCAATTTTATTATATGCAAGTTCAAGCTTAGTCAAAAGATTTGTTTGAAGGTTAGTGAGGATTGTGACAGCATATATTAGGGTGGGTAGAAGTTAGGCTTGTGCCAGAGAGAGTTTGGATTCATTTGTCAGGAATTTTTTATTTCTATACAGTAGGCCAAGTTTTTGGGGTGTCTTTTTAATGCAGTTTTGGATATGTCGATCAAATTTAAGTTGATTATCAATTATAACTCCTAATAACTTAGTGTGGGGTTCAAGCTTGATAGCTGTGTTGTTAACTGATGTAGCAGTGAAGGTGGATTTGAGGTGTTGGAGAGGTTTAGAGAGGAAGAGCAGGAGTTTAATTTTGTTGAGGTTAAGAAGGAGTTGATTAGAAGTTACCCATCTTTCAAGTGAGTGGAGAGATTCTTGGGTAAGAGTGAGAAGATGGGGTAGATTGACAGATGTGGAAATTACTGTAGAGTCATCAGCAGATTCTATTAGGGTGGAGCGAGGACAGGCTTGATAAAGGTTGTTAGGAAAGATGTTGAATAGAAGAGGTCCAAGAATAGAGCCTATAGACTGGAAGGAAAGGGGAGCATGCAGAGAGCCATTTTACAGACTAAAATCTATTAGAGAGGTAGCTAGAGAACCAGCAGAGAGTAGAATTGGATAGATTACAGTTAAAGCATTTGGACAGGAGTAGGTTGTGAGAGACAGTGTCAAAGGCTTTAGAGAGGTCAAGGAATAGATATGAGACTAATCTGTTGTTGTCCTGAGATAAAGGGATACTGTGTGTAAAAGATATTAGTGCTGTGGCTGTACTGTGGTTAGCACAAAAGCCATACTGGGTAGGAATGAGGAGAATATCTTGTAGTAGATGAGCAAGGTTAGTAAAGGTTGTGGTCATCAGGTTGCATCACTTTTAATATTTGTATGTGCTTATACATATTCCTTCACTGGTGAGTGTGTGTGTGCTATCAGTTGCCTTTTTGTTGCTGAGTGTTTGTGCTGTCTTTTGCCTCTTAGCCATGGTAAGGGCATATTGTCCACATTTACATCTGCTGGCTACCTCTGCAACTGGAGGTTCTCCCCAAGAATCCTCTCTATGTGCTGGAGGTGCTTGCCCTACCTGTGATCCAGGAATGCATGCTCCTGGCCCTTATGTCCCTATTGCAGCTGTTTCCACTTATTGTGCAACATGACAAGGACTGTGAGAATTTCATTACAGGTGCCTGACTCATACTGCAGGGCACTCCCTGATAAGTCTAGACAGTGGAACTCTGACTTCAGCATGACAAACACATGGTCTATGATATTTTGAGTTTGAGCATAGGCATCATTGTATCCTCCTTTGAACGTGTATGCATTACTTATGGGTGTCCTAAGCCACAGTTCCAGTTCAAGACCTGCATCACTCAGTAGATGGCCTTCTGGAACATTACCCATAGAAAACCTTGTGTAAAGCTGCAAGGTATGCCATATGTGTGAGTCATGATCATTGCCTGGGTTGCCTGCACAGTCACTGAGGATGATCCCTCGGGCATTACAGACAACCTGGCAGTTGACTCAGTAGAACAACTTCATGTTGATACATGCCATTCTCTGTTCACCAGTGGAGCTTTTGTCTCTACGTGAGTGCAGTCTTTGGCCCTCAAGACTTCAGGGAAGTGTGTTACAGCATAAAATTCCTACATTGTTCCTGCTCTCTTCTCTTGGGTGTATGGGAAATAAATGTACTCCTTTGCAGGTTCTTGCATAGTTTGAGACATTGGTGAAATATTCTGGAGACTGAGGTTTGTGACACCTGTAGATATCCATTGTGGATCTCTGCAAATGTACCCATAGGTAATATCCTTAATGCTACACATACCTTAGTTTCCACTGGTATAGATTTTCGTTGGGATCTTCTGTGGGTCTGAGGTGGGGCTCAGAGATTGCAGAGTTTCTGTAGTGTTTACCTATCAAGTCTGTATCACTCTACTATTTTTATATCCTGTAGTCCATGATATATTGATATATTACATTGGGTCTGAACACCTTTCTTCTCCTTGGATGAGGTCTAACAGTAACAGCAGCAGCATAGCGTTTTGCCTGTTACACACACACACACACACACACACACACACACACACACACACACACACACATGCAAGCAGCAGCCCCTAACATTGTTTTTTTTCTAAGCATAATGGGGGCTGTATTCCAGTAGGACTTGGTGTTCATGGCAAAGGGCTACACCATCTCTTCACAGTTACTTTATAGCTTACTGAATGGCTCCACCAACTTGTATTGGTTAATTAGAATATAATTCAGCTAATTATGCTTTCATTAGCATACTCAGCTGTTCACCTTTGTTTGGCAGCTCAAAATAATGTGTGGAACAGTTTAAGGAATACAAAATGGTGCACTATTGAGCGTATGCCACATTGTGCATGCACACAAGATATGAGCAAGGAAATTAGCCATTCATGAAGCCATCCCTCTTTCTTGTGTTAGTCAAACATTGTAATATATCTGCTGCAACAATTATTTTCATTTTCCTTCAGAAGTGGACCCCATCCTGTATAAATACATGTGTGTCCAAAGCTGGGCTTGGATGTCGCATACATTCCCACTTTTCACTATAGACCCTTTCTTTCATGTAAGCATTTACTCAAAAAAAACTTCATTTATGCTGATGCGACTCTTCTTTCTTAATATAATTTGCAAAACGTATGCTTGAATACCTGTACAATCTATAACTGAAGGTGTGTTTATAAAGTGATATAATGGAGATGTGTCAATTTAAAGTGTGGAAAGGGATTATGTGCAATTAATTGTGTGCATTAATTCTCACAACATCTGCTATAGCTGAAGACTGCTATTACCTTTGCAGCATGAAGTGAAGGTGATGATTCCAAACCATCACATGCCTATTAGCAGTTGGTCAATTCATGCATTACAGACTTTTACAGTTCCATGGCTGACCCAAAAGCAAACTGTTAGTAAATGCTAATTACGTTTGCTTTTTCAAGTCCATATTGACAGATATTGTCTTGTGCTCCAAGAAGATGCCAGGAGCCACATTAGTGTAGTTTAGAGCATGATTCATTTTGTATGCTAAGCCATGTGGATTTGGGAAGCTATATTGCATATCTAGGCAGCAGTATGAGGAGGAATAACTGTTATTTCTGGAATCATAAGTAGCTGTGAGGAGGTGTATGTTTGTGATAAGCTGCTTTTCTGTACCTTCCTAAAGATGAATACCCTTGAACATGACTTTGCATTACATAGATCTAGCAATATGAATGAGTGTACCTGTATGTGTAAACTATATGTAGGTCATGCTGACAAAAAGGCTGCACATAAAATCAGGGCACTCTTTTCATGTATTTGACTGCCACCACTCCTTATGTGACAGTATGGCCTATATAATTTATATGGTAGCCTGAAGTGCTGGGTACAGAATTGCTATATCTGCACATTAATATCCCCACATGCTGTCCTGTGGTAGATCTTCATATTTGATGTCTCCCTTGGTATCCCTGAATGTTGCTAGCAGAGATGACTACCCTACACATACGTGTCAGTCCTAACATAAAGGATGTGCACTGTGGGGACTGTAAGTTTGACAATGTATGATAATTTCACGTGCCATAAGTATTCCTATATCTGTTTCTCCATAAGTACAATATTGGATACCCGCTATATATGTCCCCTTGTGTATAGTATGGTATAACCAGGGCAATCCTTTATCTGTAGCTGTATCTGTCATCCTTCCACTTCCAGTAATATCAAGTCTATTGCTTTCTTTATCACGTGTTTACAGTTTTCTGCATGTCTGGAGGATGAGGAAGATAGCATAGGTTAGACAATTTCAGACTTTTTCAAATTATGTCTTGCAGCAGGCACTTAGGGCACATAGGTACTGCATGCTGGAGAGAGGGAGAGAGAGCTAAAGAGAGAGAGAGAGACAGACAGACAGGACTAGCCTTTATGGAACCAGATGTAGCAGAAGGCATCCCATGAGATAAATGATTTGAGGGTACAACTGCTGGTTACAGCAGTCTCCTAAGTATGTTATTGGTATTCTATGCCATGCCAAGGCAAAGGTATTTTCTATAGCAGCTAAGTGGATAGCCACAGATAGGTCACTGATGAGTATCAGGCTAACAGAGCCAGAGGAGCGTTGGTGTCCCAAGAGGTGAACAATGGTTCTGGAGTAATCCCTGGAGGAGTGGACACAAGCATCAGTCTGGACTCGTTCCACACATCTTGGTGGATGATGCATCAGATTAACATGCTTCCTCTACCAAATCACACAAGAAATGTTGGAACAGAAATGCCTGATATCTCGTGCCCCAAAAGAGCATCTCAAAAAACCTATGTTTCACTGGCAAGCTACTGCACATGCCTGTAATTTTATATATACCAGCCCACACCCCAAAACTTACATACACCAGCCTACCCCCCAAATTTATATATACCAGCCCATACCCCCTAAACTTGTATATATCAACTACACAGTTGTACACATTTGGGAAGATATGACTGTCTCCACCAACAGCAAATACTGGTTGTCACCAATGCAATATTTTCACGCTTTCATAACCAAGCAACTGAGTCTCAAAATCTGGAGTATACAGCACATATGGCAAAGCTTGTTAGTGTTAAATAAAGCATCTACCGACTGGTCTTATGATATATATGATGGTACAAACCACTACCATCTCCACCTCCATGTGGAGGATTACTATGCTAGCATTACTGCTCACACTGGCAGCAAACATGGGTTTATGTAGGACACATATCCAGGGTGTCCTTTTATGGGAGCTTTTTAAAAAAAAGCAGTTCTCAATTTTCATTTAGAAGTGTAGGGCAATCTGCCTGCCCTCATCATCGGTAGGACAGCTCACCAACAGACACTATCTAGATCACAGTCCCACAGATGGAAGAAATCACTGCTAGGATTAACAACAGTTCACACTGCAGCACACCAATTAACTGTCTCCAGTTTACAAATAGTGGCAGTCCATCCCCACTGCAGGAAGAAAGTGTACCTAATACAGAGGACATGTAACTTGAGACATTAACAAGCAGCAGCTGCATAACCACATCAGAGAGTAATGAACACAGTGCATCCACTTTAGGCAAAGTAGCAAAGCAGACGGGGGGAGTTGCTTCAGGTGGCAAGATGCTGTGTGTGTGTGTGTGTGTGTGTGTGTGTGTGTGTGTGTGCGTGTGTGCGTGTGTGTGCGTGTGTGTGCGTGTGTGTGCGTGTGTGTGTGTGTGTGTGTGTGAGTGTGTGTGTGTGTGTGTGTGTGTCTGTGTGTCTGTGTGTCGGTGTGGTTTGACAGCCATTTCTATTGTATCTCTAGCCATCTTTGCACATGTTGTTGATTGTGACCCGCACTCACTTTCCCTTTTATGTAGCGAATGTGGGAATGCCTGATATACAGTGAGGCCTAAGCATGCACTGAGCAGCATAGCCTGATAGGAACATCATATGTATCTTATTTGTTTTGTATGACATTGCACTGTCACTTTGTTCTCCTCAGGGCTCATTGCTATGCATTAAACATTGTCACTTTGGCTGAGCTGCCATATACTGTATCCCTTGCTGTCAGATGTGGTTGTGCAGCTGATGCTTCTTACAGTTCCACCAAACTTTGATCAGTTGATGGTGTTGATGAGCTTTCCCTGCTAGCTGTATCATGGGTCATCAGCATATTATACAGCATGCAACATCCTATGAACATCCCGTAGGCTTTGGTAGTTTCATAATGGAGTGCCACCCACACATATCATGGCAGCAGAACTGGACCTTAAGCAGGCCACACACATGCTGCGTGATAATGTATGATGTTATACTGGACTCCAGCCATGCTCTGTGATACTGGCATCAAAAGCCATAGTTCTAGCAAGTTACAAGCATCATCTCCAGCACTTTATCAGAATATGGGTGTTATACATCTTTCACTATAAAAATGTAGCTGTATGTAATACCTTAAGTCACAATACATGCACTCACTAATCAGATGGCCTTATAAAAAGTCACCCCGTAGGAAGCTACAATTTAGAAAAGCTATATGCCATATGTGTGAATCATATGAATTGCCTGGGTGCTGTATAGGTGCAATGGTTATGTGATCCCATTTATATCCCATACTTCCTAGTGTTTAATGGAATGGTAACCCTTTCTGTTCCCAAGCCTTTGTAATTGTGAGGCAGGTAGTCCTTTTATTGATACAAGTGTAGAATTCATGGCATCCAGTGCCTCAGGAATATGGGCAATGTCATAGACATTGTGTATAGTGTTACTCTCCCTCTCTCTCTCTCTCTCTCTCTCTCTCTCTCTCTCTCTCTCTTGGTTTGCTGGGAAACTATATATACTTATCCACATACAGAAGCATTATATCAAAGTTCTTCAAGGCATAAGCCTGAGAAATCTCCAAAGTGTCCCTTGTTGGGCTCTGAAAGATCTAAATAACTATAATAACAAGAGTTATATATACAATGATCTTCACAGGTATGTGATGGACACGTTCATATTTCTTTGGTGACTCTTGCCAAACAAGGTCTGTACAGTATCCAAATCTACTTGGAAGCAATCAATAATTCACTGATTAGTGAAGCTGTAGTTTGTCTCCCAATAGCAGTATCTCTACAGCTGGCCATGGTGAAATTCCTGAAGTGTCAGTTGCCTGAAGTGCAATACAGAGGAATACAGTGGTAATTATTTTTTTCTACAGAAAATCACTGCTGGTAAGATTTCTCAGTGAGTAGAGATTTTTTTCTTCCCTGAGTTATTGCAAATGTGATGGTGTATGTGTGATCTTTATGTGCCTTTTATCCCACATATGGAGGTTCAAGGGACCTTTTCCCCCCTGAAAAAAATGTAGCCTTTTTTTGCACTTTTCAGTACTTCTGGCATGAGTTTTTTGCCATTTCTGATTCTCACAGTTTATTATTTGATATTTCATAATGGCAAGACTGCTGGCTGCAAGGTTTTCTTTGGCACTGGATGACAGCTCATGACTGCGGGTACAAAGCATGGTATTTTTGCAATCCATACCTCTGATATTTTCACAGTGCTTTACGCTTTAATAGCCAAATGTATTCTGATGTGAAATTTCACCAACATGCACCTTTAAATCATCGCTTTTGTCAGCTGGTGTACATTTACATATCATTTTGGCCTGATTTTCTTGCAGTTTCATTTGAATGTCATTATGCTACCATCTGCATGCGCCTTCTGCAGCATATTGTGTTCGTACCACTGTAGTGCGTAATGCAACTTTGCCTTCCTTCTTGTCTGCATATAGCCATTTCCTGTATTTCTGCATACTGCATACTACACAATTTCCCTTTGAATCCCATTTTGAGATGCTTATAAGGACCTCCTATAGCCTCTGCTTTTTATCTACTCCTAATTAAATTATTAGAATGAGTTGTTTTGTTTTTATGTCACATGTACATTTTAGCAATCTTTTGTCTTTTATTTTAGAAAAAAATTAGATGGTAGTGTAGCTAGATCACAGCAAAGGGAGCAATTGCCCCAGTTGCAAAGTAATGGGGGCATGATCATCCAATCCATGTGAGGTATAAACTGTAGTAACTGCGTGCTACATTTGCAGTAAGTAGTTTTCTACAGTTTAAGAGAAGTAAAGGTTTTTGTTTTACTAAAATTAGAGAAAGGAGGGTTGGTGCAGGATGCAGAAACAGGACCTAATTTTCTGGGGCAGGAGGGAGGGGAGTGTTTCATGTATTTGGGCACCTATTTGGGCACTTAGTTGTGCCAGTAGACTGAGTTTGTTCTTCACTTGAAGAGCTGAAGGGATGGGGCACTAGCTTGAGGTACCACCAAAAGGTGCTGGTTGAGCCAGCTACACTTCTGGTATTAAATATGTGTATGCTTATTTAAAAATAATAACCTATTGTTTTCAAGTATAAATTCAATCCAATGACTTTTAGGGAAAACCTCAAGCTTGATTTCCAGCAAAGCCTTGTAGTTGGTATGAACCCATACAAAAAGCTGCTGTCTCGTATACATACACACACACACACACACACACACACACACACACACACACACACACACACACACACACACACACACACACACACACACATACACACACACACACACACACACAAAATTAAGCATGATGGGTATAAACCATAAAACTACTAGATGGTACCTATTCTTAATGTTTTGGTTTAAGCCAAATGCTTAAAAACAAAAATGAAAACCAGCAATGTAATAACCACAAATAAGCTTTTACTCCTGTAATAAACATTGAAAATTATTCAAGAGTAAAGTTGTTTCAAGCACTGATGTCACTCACTTTAATGACTTTATTATGAAAAATACATTCAATAGAGGCAATTTTGTATACTATGTCATGTTTGCTGTCATTTTTATAGCTTTGTTAGTATCTTGCCAGTACATAGTAATGACTATAACTGAGATCAGTCAGTGTCTGACTAATCAGAGGGGACTAGTGGAACTACCATATCACAGATGTCATTAAAACATGGCAGCGCTAATGGGCAGAAATATTATATTCTTATCTCTTCTGACCAATGTGGCTTGTTAGGGAAGTATATATTAGCCTAAGTAATTCACACATGAATTAGGCAGATTAGCTGTTGTAAAAGCAAATGTAATACAAATGAAATCATGTATGAAAGAAAATATCTTGTGATGAAAGCAATTTTCAAGGTAACAATTGTTTATCCTAGTATTTTAAACTATTTTCTGCATACAGATGAAAATATGCTGTTTATTTAAGAGCAAATAGGGAAATGCTGTTACAATAACTATGGGAGGCTTTTCTCTTTCTAATATGCAAGCTGTGAATCATTGCATTGTTCTTGTTGCTAATTGCTGTAATTAAAAGCTATACTATAAACATGTCAATGACTTTATTTAAAATGTTTGCTAAGCAGATTTTATCCATTGCTAAACATTTTCCTTTTTTATTCCGACTTGGTTTCACAGCATTTTAAGACAGAAAGATAGATACATAGACGGATAGACAGACAAACAGATACTTTGCTTTCTTCAAAGCACTATGTAACAAAAGTTATCATATAATCAGTCATGTAGCTAACTGTTAATGATCTTAAAGCACATCATATTGTCATAGTTTTGTACATTACACAACAGAATGAAAATGTATGGGTTATACTGGAATTAGCAAGTGCATGAATTTACAGATACACAATATGTACTGCAGAGTGGCCACCAAGGCCTCATAAAACCCATAAGGTATTAAAAAATAAGATATTGTCCAGATTTTGAAGCATGCGTAAGCTATTATATATCAAAATGTATGCAGTAGTTAAACAGATCTGCATTTTAGCTGAGGCTTAAAATGTTCCATTTAGATCAACCACATATGTTGTCAACAAATGGCTAAAGAGTGTTTCTACTTTTCCCTCTCAACAAACACAGTGCTTTAGCTGGAGTGACAAATTAGCTAGAAAAGGAGTAGGGCACTTGGGTGAATCATACAGAAGGGGCAAGGTGAGCAGAGCAGGTAGCAGAAGGACAGGACATTTGTACAATAAAGTTTATTAAAAACATAAGAAAAAGCTAAGCATAACAGAGAGAAAAGGGACATAATGATTAAACAAAGGAAGGTCAAAGGGACATAATTGGGTATTGAGTTAGTATGAGGCAAAAAAAAACATTATTTTTCTTATAGTTGCCAAAATACATAGTGAGGTATTTCACAAAATGGAGCAAACCAATATAGTTATGCATACATTCATATATAATATGTTAAATGGGTTTAACATAGCGAGACAGCTTTAAAAAAAGCAACGGAGATTCTCTGTTGCTTTTTTTGAAGCTGTCTCGCTATATTAAACTCCTTTAACCTAGCGAGACACTTTGTAAAAAGCAAAGTAGATCTTGCTTTCTCCATTGCTTCCACCCACAGCTCTGATGTACTGTGTAAGCATACACATGCACAGTATATCAGAACTGCCGCAGAATACCAGACAGCTGCAGAAGGGCAGCAAGGAGGCATTATACAATGCCATTATTTAAGAAAATTAAGTTTTTTTTTTCTTAAATAATGTCATTATATAATAGCAATGATCCACTTCTGGGTGTGGGTAATGCTGGATTTACCCACGGTTGTCTTTGTTTGGCCACTCGGGCTTCGCCCTCATGACCAAACCACATTAATCGTGGGTAAATCCAGCATTACCCACACCCAGGCATGGGTTATTGTTATATTGTTACATTCTCATCCTATATCAATTAGTTAGAAGACATATAGGATGAGAATGTAACAATGTGTCATTTGCCATATTAAAAAGAGTCAGCAAATACTAACAAATGCATGACAGTCAGTAACGTTATAACCCTTAAGTGTTATACTGTTGCTCTATTAAGTCGCTTACCGTCTGCTCAGAGGTGACCTGTGCCTGACATACAAGGCCATGTCCAACCCAGAATTGATGAACATGCTTCACCTCAAAAAATCTAGATCCCTCAGAACTACAAGGGCGGGAGACTTAAACCTTGACACGGTTATTAATAGGATGTGCTGGAGGGACAGATTCATCACCCAGAGACTCCCTATGCTGTGGAACAAAATCCCGGTACATGTGAGGCAGAGCACCTCACTGGCTTTGTTCAAGAGAAATCTTGACCAATGGATGGGAGATCGCAGATATACCCCAGGGATTACCTCAGTGTCACTGCTTGACAGAGGCACAGCAAAATAATGGGCATAGTATCCTTCAAACTAAAGGGGTGGTGAAAGCCACAAAACTCTGGGCTAGGCTTATAAATGCCCTTGGGCAGATAGCCTAGTATGAACCTATGAACCTATAATCATAATTACAGCTAGTCATGACCAGGCTGAGGACTGTGTAGCTGCCCTATTGATTGGATGCAGCTACCTTGTGCCACCCTTTCCATGAAAATATATCTAGTGATATAAAACAATTGTAAGTAGTGTACCAAGAGCCATGCAAGGGCTCTTCATGTGCTAGGTCAAAGATAACTTACAGTATCCTATGACAGTAGACTCAATGGTGGTAAATAAGACTGACTCCTATTCCAGTATACTCCATAATACAATGACAAAAGATATAATCTGCTTATGACATCTATAGATTGTTATTATATTACTAGGAAGATTTAGGTACGAAGTTAGATTCACTGCCAATATTCATACATACTAAAACTGTGCAGATGCTGCAGGTTGTAAATCTAACACAAGCTCGGGGATGTGCACGAGTATGCACATCAGATCAGACGCTTGGTGAAGTTCATTGTTCTCCATGGGAATGTAAACTGGGTCTATGTTAAATCAGCAAATGCTTAAAAAAGCAAATGCTGATTTATCGACCCTCTTTGAGTGAAATCCAGAACACACGAAACAGCGATTTTTTTTCCCAGGGAAAAAAATTGCTGTTCCACAAAAAAAAAGAAAAACTAAAAAAAAAACTTCAAAACATTAAATAAAGTGGGGGACTTTGCCCCCCACACCCCTGCTACTTAAATATATCAACTCCAAAACTGCACCACAGTGGAGGAAATGGGAAAGTCTCGAAAACGGACCAGTGATTTTTTTCCCTGGGAAAAAAATCGCTGTTCTGAGTGTTCAGGATTTTCAGCTTTCGCAGAAAAAAGGTTGATAAATCAAAAAGTTCGCTTTTTTAAGTGTTTGCTGATTTAATACAGACCCTGTAAACCTAGTTAAATATGAGCTATTTGTGCATGTGACTAATATATATAGGTTACTCAGATTTAGCATTTAACAGATGGAGCTTTATAAAAACTGAATGTGGCCTTAAGTGTGGAAAAAGTTCACTGTAAAATTCCTATCTAAACAGGAAGACAAGAGTCCAGGGGTGACAGCCCACTCATGTGGTGGTAATATGTCTAAGAAGCCAGGGTTATGTTATAAGGAGCTCAGAGTAATTCAAGAGTCTATTGAAACATGATCTAATACCATGAAAGAGGGTGCTATGGACATTCAACATATTAAAGTGGTCACATCAAAACATGATACCCAGCTTACAGCGATACATTCCATGCTTCAGGTGCAGCACCATACAGGTCTTACAGTCATACACAGTGTCACTGAAGTCCAAGTTAGAATATGTGGAAAATCATGCCCAGTGGAATAATCTTCACGTTATTGGTCTTCTGGAGCAGATAGAGCATCCTTGAACCCATTATCTTCATCAGGCATCAATTGACATTAGCTTTGGGTCTGCAAAGACCACCGATTGTAGAAAGGGCTGAGAAAATTCCCTCCCAGAGTGTATCTTCTTATAATCTAAGACACTTTACTGTGAAATGTTTGGACTTTAATTATATGGAGCTGACACTTAGGAAGGCCAGGGAAAGGGGCTCATATTTCCTACTTCCATACTACAGCTATGCATTCTACCAGAAAAGAAAAAGCCATGGCTCTTTCCTGTGCAATTGCAGAGAACTGAGCTGTCATGTACAGCTGCAGTGTCCCGCCAGTCTTTTCATGTGAAAGGGTAACATCCATCTCACCTTTTTCAGCCCCCAGTTAAGTGGAAGCATATCTTAATAAGATCTGAAAGGCTCACATGAGGAAGTGGCTGCCAATACCCCTCCTACAACTTTTATGAAGAAATAGAACTGGTCAGACAACAACTCACCAAATTAGTCACAATTAAACAAAAAAGCAAGGAGGAATCTTCAACTTCCTCAGCTAGGATGATGTGGATAAAAGCAGCTTTATTTTTTTCTCTGCTATCCCTCCCAATACATTTGTTCCTTTGATAGAAACAGTCTCTAATAATCCACAGGACAAGAATGATGACTTGCTGTTCTCATCATCTGAGATTCTCTTGATAAAATTGCTATATTGGAAGGCTAATGGGCTAATTTGTCTTCAACAGATCATGCAAGTGAGGGGCTAGTCTAAACAGTATCCCTAGAATGACCAGACTAGGGATATAGCATGTTCATGCTTTGAGTTGTGGTCCTTTTATGCTGAGCCAGTGCTAGCTGTGATGTTTTCAGGGAAAAACAACAAGGATGGAAATAAAGAGAAATGTTTTATTGGCTTTTAATTTTTTGATCATGACATTTGTTGAAAAGCCTGCAGGGTATAGTGGGATTAAGATTAAGAGGCATGCTAGTAAAGGATTATGCTATTGGCATCTGGTGTTCTCCATCAGTATCAGGCCCCGTTTTCTCAATATTTGGACCATTTTAGTTATTAATTTTGGTTCACAGTATTTTAGTAACATGGTAACTGCTCAAAACAGTATTTTTGTTTTCAGGGTTTTCTTTGTTATTTGTGATTAAATTGGTTTAACTATATAGTCAACTTTGAGGTTAGAAGTTGTTGTGGCTTGTTCAATAAAGTATTCAAAGTGAGTACTGAATTTATGTCAGAAGGTAGTATGTACAGAGCATGTTCAGAACTAGTATACAATTATTAAACCATGCAACAATTTTTAACCCTACCTGTTTATATTAGAATCTTAAACATATGTCCACATGCTGGACAGCTAAGGCAACCTTTCTCCATTTAAAAATATTGAATGCTTAATTCTATTAGTTGCAAGAAGTTAAGATTAAGAGGAGATGTTATACGGCTTTATTTTCTAAAAGGCCAGGAGCTTGGCATGCCTCATGCTCACCTTCTTCCAAAAGGGACGTGGTGACCTTATTGAGGAAAGGTGTTGGATGGAGGGTGTTAAAAGAAATGATGGGAAATGCAGAAAGAAGGATAGCGGTATTGTTGTTGTTGAATTTAGGGGCAGGTAAGCTTGTCTTAATGATTCATTATGGCATAATGAAGATGACCCCCCACCCATATAAATGATGTGTTCAAAGTGATTAAGATGCTGAGGGATAACCAGTATATGCCTATTATCAGGAGGACTGTAGTAATTGATCCATTGGTGGATTGCCTACTGGCAGGGAAGGAAAGGCTGAGTAAAAATGCAGATGAGCTGGTGAAGGATATGTAGCATTTCGATTTGGTGGACATTTGGTAAAGTCGACACCATTCTGAGAATAATTATACTTTCATAGGTATAGGGGTTTAGCAAATAGGATTGACCTATGGCTGGTAAGTCACTTGGACTCATGGAAATTTACAGACTCAGCTATTTGTCCAAATGACCTGCCTGATCATGCTATAGTCTCTATTTCATTCAATTTATCTATTTCAGATTAAACTTACAGGTCCTGGTGACTTCACCCTTTATTACTGCACCAAAAGCATTTTAGAGAGCAGTTGTGGAATTGGCTCAAATGTTTTTGGGCAGAGCATGAGAATATTAGGTTGGGGTGGCACCACAGATGGGGAATCTTTAAAAACATGTGCTGGAGGTGGATTATGCACTATACCTATAAGCAGAAACAGGAACAACAGGGTAAACTGAAGTTCTGTGAATGAAAAATTTGAGTTATGAAATCAAAAATTAAAACAGCATGCAACTCAAGTGATACCATATTTAGGGAACTCACTAGTTATAAAGACAATATAGGCAACTTTCATATGCTAATATTGCAGTTATATGGGGTGGATGGCATTGTCGCCTCCAAGCAAGACGTTGTCCTGTTCGATTCTCAGCTAAAGCATCTTCTGTGTGGAGACATGTGTGCATGGGTGTACCTTCATGGAAGGTTGTACGTCAGGGCTGGCAACTTGGTACGTAAAAATCTGCTGCCAATTATTAGCGGACCAGAGTTCCGCTGTGGCAACCCCTAACCCGGAAAAGCCAAAAGATACAACAACATGGGATGGATGGCATCTATCATTGGGCCAAAGGTATAACGTCTTACAAGTTGTTAGCACTTAAATGTAAGGAAAACCAGCAAAAGATGTCTATCAGTGCTATTAGAGATAATACAGGTTCGATACTTCTAAATCATGGTGCTATTAACAGTTCTGTTGAAGTGAAATACTTTCAAACTCCTCAGAATTGGTGAAATGTGGTGGCCCTGGACTTTACACACTGGTGGGAGATGATTAAACTCCCATCAGTGTCTGTGAATTAGGTCACTGATTTGAATAGACTGATTTCTGTGGAGGAGGTTACCATAGCTATTAATACCCTTGCTGTAGGGAAATCCCAAGAATGGGATGGATACTTGGCAGAGTTTTACAAGTGTACCAAGGAGGTCATGGCTATCCACTAGTTTAGGGATATTCAGGCATCCATAGTAAGGGCTCACTTCCCTTCTGAGTCTAGCTGTGCAAAGGTGCTTATGCTGCATAAACCAATAAAAGACCCAGTAAACCTGGTTAACCATCATCCTAGCTCCCTCCTACAACTGGACATCAAAACATTTACTAAACTACTCATCAACAGCCTGGAGAAAATTCTACCAAGTCTGATAGGGCAGAAGGGTGAAGGGCAGTCCAGATTTTGGATGGTTCTGATTAAACATGTAGTCTTTGTACGGTCACCATCTAAAACCAGCTGCAGTGATATTGGTAGACTTTAGCAATGCCTTCAACTCATTCTTTTGGGAATTTATTTGACAAGTGTTAGGATGGTTTTCCACAAACCTTCATTACTTGGTGTAAATTGTTGTAGGCCAGCCCTTCAGCCTGCATTTCAACTAATCATATATTATCTGACCCAATCTCAGTTTGCCGTGGAATGCATTGTGGCTGCACTTTATCTCCAGTTTTAGTTGTGCTGATGATATCAGATCTAGGCATATGCCTCCAAGCTATTAAGCCATCCTGTCAACCAAAGCACATGGCATAAGGCTTATGGGAGTTGCTTTTCTCTTACAACACGGTTTGCAGATGACTGATATTTGGATATCCAACCCTGCTGACAATATTTTAACTTTTTTAGAGTTCCTGCAAAAATCAATAAACTATACCGGGCTTCAAATTAACACTGGTAAGTTGAAGGTATTTCCTGTAAACAAGGAAACTTGCACAGCATTCCTTTCTTTACAGGAGTTCCTGCTTTGTGTGGTGCAACAGCATAAGTATCCGAGGATGTACATGAACTTACATATACAAAGTATGGTTGAGATGAATACCATCACTTTGATGGAAGAAGCCCAAAAATGGCTTAAACAGCAGAAACTTAGACTACTCCCTTTGTTAATAGGTCCAGGTAATTAAGATATGCATCCTGCCTAAGATGTTGCTTATACTGCTCCAACTCCCCAAATGATCCACTTCAGCCTTATTGCCTAATGTAATAGATGCATTAGAACATTTCTATGGCAAGGCAAGTGCCCTAGAGTAGGTCAGCAATCCCTTACAATTCATAGAAATTGGGGAGGATTTAACTTCCCGACCTAAGAACATGTGGGATATTGGTGGTGGGCTGGTACATGGGTCAAGCCAGAACTAACCCCCTCCCCCCAATTTGGGGAGCATCACAACACTTACTACAGCAGGCACATTCTCCATTGTCTTTGCATCATCCCTCCCACAAGGTCTGGGACCCCAGGGGGGTAAGAAACATATTTCTTAATCTGTGCATCAGTGAGGGAGTGTCTACCCCCCACCTTATGACCATTTCCCCATTGCAGCACAATGCTTTTATCACAATTGAACACCATGTGCTTTGGTTGACAGGATGGCTTAATAGTAGTATATTGTATGTTAGAGACATGTGCGTCCAAGACAGTAGATCTTTACTCTCTCTTTTGGTGCCCTAAGGAAAATGTTCTCCATCTCAGTATTGGATGATAGCAGTTTTTGCAACTGAAGGTGATCATTAACTCTCATCACCAACCACTTATGGGAAGAATTAGCCATAAAGCATCATAGAAAATGATGAAGCCTACATCACATGGGATCACCCATTACTAACAGTTTAAATGATAGATGTGAGAAAACCAGACATAGTGGTCCATGAAAAGAAGACAAAAGTAGCATTGATCATTGAAATCACTACACCCAGTGACGACAACCTACACATTGATACAAAGTCATAAAAATATCAGGATTTGCAGGCAGAAACAAGAGCAATTTGGAAGAAAGACACCCAGATAGTCCCAATAATAATAGGAACGATGGGTCTTATAAAAAAGTATCTACAATTCTATTTAGATATGTTACCAATACATGTAATTCCGCACTTCCACGGTGGTGCAGTGGTAGCATTGTTGCCTCATAGCAAGAGGTTCTCCCATTCGATTCCCGGCTGGAGTGCGGGGAGTGCCTTCTGTGTGGAGTCTACATGTCCTCTCCGTGGTTGGGTGGGCGTTCGAAAGACATGCGTAAATGGCCGTGCCTTCGTTGAAGGTTGAACATCGAGCTGGCACCTCAGCGTTCATGAAAATCAACTGCCAATCATTAGCGGACTTGAGTTCCGCTGTGGCGACCCCTAACTGGGAAAAGCCGAAAGACAACAACAACCAATACATGTAATTCCATACGAATTGCAGAAGGTGTCGTTAGTGAGCACACTGTGGGTGCTGTGAAGAGTACTTCTGGCTGACATCAAAGATTGAAACAATACTAATTTCATGAACTTTAATCGTACTTTGATTTAGGAATGGGTCCAATCTCATCATGGTATTAGAAACCCAAACGACTTGGAGAAATTAAAAAAGGGGTATGTCTTGGCTACCTAAATGGTGTGAGATGATGGCCACATTCCCTGTAATGAAATAGCCACTAAGCAAATTAACCATCTGGTACCAGGTTGAAATAGAGCTCTCCAAGTCTATTATGTGGGAACTAAAATTTAAACGTGTATCTGCTTGAGCTGGATATATTATAAATTACATGGGAAACCTTGATAGGGCTTGTGAAGAATGCTAATCCGACTGCTTTGTTACATTTTAACTTACTTTAAATTATTACATAGATTGCTGATCACACCTCTATCACTGGCTAGTAGAACAGCTGCATCCTCACAATGATACAGGTGTGCCTCTCACAAAGTGAGTTATTTGCAATTTATTTAGGAAGGTGAAAAGGTCAAGCCTTTAAGGGACAAAGTCTTTCTTGCCATCTTGCAGGTTATTTCCTCCAGACTACCAGAATTATCTGATGTAGCCTTTTTTATTGTATCAGAAGCCTCTGGGTCCTTTTACTTTAATACTATATTATTGGGTATGGAGTGTAGTGATATCATTGATGGCTGTTATTTTTGGTCATTGGAAAATTATTCCTGGAAACTGGTTTGCCTGTGTGCACTAACTTTCCTGAGCCAATATACATTTGGATATAAAGTGGTTGAATTATTCTTGTTTACAGTTTTTGTTTTTGGTTACAGACTGTTAAAGAATGGTTCTTTTTACTTACATAGATTAAAGACTTGTGTATCAATGAGGGAACAATATTGCATGTCTACTTGGTTTTCAGGGCATTTGCAATGATTGTATGTTACTTTTACAGCTATTATCTGTTTGTTGAGCCAAATAAAGTGATTAAAAAAAAAAACTAATACAAGTTCAGCCTATGGTAGGAGGCTAAACACATATAATTGAATCTTTGCTGTGAGTCTGGCTGAGTGACTATGCTGTTAAAAGGAAAAATATTTCTAGATATATGTGCATGTTTACATGAAAAAAAAGGTGTTCAACCTCTATAATTTTAGAACAAAATCAAATAGTAAGATGTTTAACTACATCTGCAGGATATCATGTGGTTTGACGAACAATGTTTCAACATCTCCCTGTGCATAAATGGGGCTATATCAGTTCTGCAAAAATCCATTTCAGAGAATACCAAAAGAGCGGCATGTATTAATCGAACCGCGAACAGACCGAATGCACTAAACCATGAAATTTAAAACTTTGAATGGTCATAGTCGGCCAACCCCACCACCCTCTACATACTACCTACCCAAACAAAATAAATAAACCACCTACATACACTAACCAAACCCTACTCCTAACCCTAAAGTAAAGCACCAAAACAAAACTTCTAACCCTACACTAAACCCCACATACACAACTATCTATGCACTATCCTTAACCCCTCCCTAACCCTAAGGTCCGTAACTACCGCACACTTCCCCTACGGAGATATACCCTAACAAAATAAATAATACACATAAATACATTTAACAAAACCCTACTTCTAACAATACACTAAATCTTACATACATTATCTATCTATACATTTAACCCACACCCTACCTTAAGGTCCATACATATTGCACACTTACCTTATGGAGCTATACCACAGACGGGCCAACCAAAACACTTCGACATTTTGGATTTCGCTGTTTTGGACATTTGGCATTTACGTAGTTCGCGCAATATGTGTCGATCATTTCATATGCGCGGAAACAGCATTTTGATTGTCTGTTAGGGAGCCTGCATAAATACCATACTATAACCAAGGCATCCTTGTCAATGAAATCTTTCTGGGATCCAAAGTGTTACAACATTTGTATAGTAACATTTCCATAGGTACTGCAAAAAATCTACTCCTTACAAGGTGTTGAAAAACAAGATCTCAAAATCCCCGCAACCCTTTTACAGGAAAAAAAAAAAAGAAACATCCCACCCCCCACCCCCTCACATTGGACCATAGTGTAATCACCATTTTGGGGCATACTATAGTGTATCTGGCCCTTGAATGACAGGAATCTGAGAAGAAAGCATCAAACAAATCCCTTTGGTTCATAAACAGCTGTTATTTTATCATGCCTATGCTTAATACTTGCCAGAATGGAGGGGGAGCTCAAATTCCGCATTATTAATTACAGAAAATTCTGAAGGGCATTGGTATGCATATGTTGTCTATTTCCTCCAGAAGTCAGAATGTTAAAGTCTAACTAAAAACTTGACAGCTGTAGTCTTAAAAATGTCCTATAAGTCATCTATATACCTTGATATACTGCCCCCACTATACAGGATACTTAATGAAAAGTGGAAAAATATAAAAAGGCTTGGGGCAGTTAAAAAACATACTCTCAAAATAGTATATAACTGTGGGGATTCTAGAATACAATAGACTGAAGGAGATTTATCCACCCTTACCTACTGTGTTATAAACTTTACATTATTAGGTTTAAACATATGTACCAGAATGTATTTATTTATTTATTTTATTTTATTTTATTTATTTTTATTTTTTTGCAGTGAATCAGGTAGGACACCAGGGACTGAGTATTACACTATGCACTAAATATTCTTTAAAATAAAATCCCTAAAGAGTTTCCATGTCTGAAATAAAAATCCCAGTTCTTCTGGATAGTGACCTGAAGATGATGCTTACAACAGAAAAGGTTGTACTTTTGAAAACAATGTCATCAAGTTAGATAGTGTCTCCACATCCTGAACACCGAGTCAGTTGTGCAAAGACCAACTATAATCAGACTTGATCAAACTTCTGTAAAACCCTGCTTGCAGACATTATCTGTCCTTGGTAATCAAGAAAATATTGTGTGTGTATGTCATTATGAATGGTAATAAAGCACTATCTCCATGAACCCATTTCTTTGTCACTACAGCCACTTTTAAAATGGAAATAGTCCCACGAATTACTAAGGAAAAGAACAAACTAACTGCCTTGTTGTTTGACAGCATGCTGCATATGAACAGAGGAACCAAACCAGTCACTGACATCTAGAACGCTAGTTGTAGAGCTACACACCAGCTTACAAACTGCATAGAAGTGCAGATCAAAGAAACAAAGCCTACAGTTCCTTGAGAGACACACTGCCAAGGGTCTTAAAAATAGTTATTCTTATTTTATTTAAATTTGATCACTGGGACAGAGCACTGATCAAACAATGACCAGTTACTGGTTCAGCCCTGTAAAAAAAAAAAAATAATAATAATAATAATAATAATAATAATAATAATGAAAATGCATTATTATTGTTACTATGTTATTATTTTTTCCCAGGTTACACTGCTGCCATACATACACTTTAGTACTCAAAAACAGAATACACCAATTCTCTTAATAAGAGCAGCAACTCTTTAATATATGACCAGGAATCTGTTATACCTGTGGTTCCTAAATGTTGGGAGGAAGTAGGTTTAAACAAACCTAGAAAAACTACATTAACAGTCTGTATGCTGTGTTACAAAGACTGATCATAGGATCATAGGAGGTTACTAGGCTATTGACCTGGAGGTTATCTCAAGTCTTGTCATTTCATCCCAGTGTAATACCATAGATACTCTATTCTATACCCATGACTGTATTATTAATGACTGCCCATGTCCCGGAGGACTGTGGGTGCTATCTGTAGTATGAATTTACTTTGCCCCATCCATTCTCCCACATTCTTTCTGAGCAGTGTCATAAAGGTACTCTGCTTCACATGACTTGGCAGCTATTCCAAAGACATGGCAGTTGCTGGAAGACAAATTTGTCCCTCCAGCATGTCCTATTCAACTCTGAGGACTTATTTAGGTCCCTGGAATGGGTAGATCTAGTCCCATTTGATTTATGGATGTGCAGCAAATTCATTAGGTTTGGGTTGGAGCTTGCTCTGTAAGTGAGGCATAAGTTTCCCCAAGAAGTCTACATGATACTGAGTATAGTGACAGGAACTTTAGTCGGTCTGTGTAAGGCACATGCTGGAGTCTCTTGATCTACTTTGTTAGAAACCTCTGAGGTCTCTCCAACTGCTGCAGGTGCTTTGTGTGGTACATACCAAAAGGGGCATTATACACAATTATGGGTCTGATTAGTGATGAGTATAGATGGGTTATAACCTCTTTGCTCTAGAGGTGATGTATTTGCTAATCATGTGTGCTATGTAGAAGGCCTTCCTTACTACAGTAAACATGTGGTGGTCAAAGTTAAGGTTACTTTTGATCCCAGATCCCTTACCACTTTGTAGGTACATAGGTTATTGTTGTTAATTGGATAGTGTGAAGGGACATTGTTTTTACTGAAGGGAATGATGATGCATTTCTTTACATTTAGTCTGAGACCATGACTATGACACTAGTCATTGGTCTATGTAAGACCCTCTTGAAGTATACTGACATAATTTGGGGATTTGATAATTATGCCCAGTTTGCAATCATCTGCAAACTTTTTTTAGTCTAACTTCACTCTTTGTGGGTTCTGGTGTTAGTACCAGTTCAAAGTCGACTGATTTGTGGTTCAGTTTAACTAAAGAGAGTCTGACAGTTGCAGTGGTACATCTGTTTTTATGTAAGTGAGGACCAGATCTAGTATGTTTGTTCCTCTTGTTGGGGTTTGAACAATTTGTTCTAGGGCATTTGAGTTAACAAAGTCAAGGGACTTTTGTGCTAGTGAGTTAGGGCTAGAGTAGGTTTCCCAGTTGATGGTGGGATAATTGAAATCCCCCATGACCAGAGTGTTTGGCAATATTTGAACTGACTCCAGTTTGGTCAAGTAGGCCTCATGCACATCATAACTCATGGAGGGGGATCTATAACTAGCTATGACTGAATGGGAATCTTACCCACAGTAATCTGAACTTGGAGTAACTCCATGGAGTTGTCCTGTCTAACTAGTTGGGAGGTGAATTCATCTGTAATATAGATAGAAACACCACCTCTTTTGGTCCTCACATGTTCGTTTTATGGTCTGAAGGTGTGGAAGGCCTTTTAGCCTTGCAAGGCTGTGGTATTCTTTGAGGCCTCTGAGGCCTTGAACCAGGTTTCTATAACTGCACAGACATCTACATCTGCCAGTGATAGGAGTACTTCCAAAGTGTGCAGTTTTTGGTATAAGCTCCTAGCATTTAGCAGCATAACCCTTATTTTGTTATGATTGGCAATTTTCACATCGGGAATTTTTTTTTTGAGACCTTGCCTAAAAAAGGCACTATGGGGGAAGCAAGATACTTAGCCAATAGCCAAATGCCTAGTGGTGCCAGGTGCAAACTGTCTCTAGCAAAGCAGAGAGGTTTGTTGACCATGTCATCCCAGGCTGACTAAAACTGGATCCCCCTGGAATGACACTAAAAACTAAGCCAATTATTGAAATCAATCATTTTTTGTTTTACTGTGGCATCATCCTAAATGATGGTAATATACTGCTCAAGGCTAGGGACATACCTGCCTGGGGCACATACTCAGAGAGCTCAATCATGTCTCCCTTCATATAGTCTAGTGAGGTACATCTCAGGTCATTCACTCTAAAGTGAGCTACGACAGTCATAATGGTTGTTGCTGAGAGACCTGAGTGCATGCACAATCTGACAAATCCTGGTATCAGGCAAGCAGCTGGCTGCGACTTTCTCCTTATCTAAACTGGTAAGTGGAACATCCATGTGTCTCACTATGGAGTCTCCAATGACAAGAAAATTTAGTTTATGAATGATATGTCTTTAAGGGCTTGGTAGATGAGACACTGGTGTTGCTATGTGTTTTGAGTGCTGTGGAAACTGTGTTAGTTGTAGCAGTCTTGTGTTTTGGAGGTCTCTGGTGTTTCAGTAAGCTTTCTGAGAGACCCTCCGTGTATGGTGATTTATGTGTTGGATGTGTATTATGTGTATGAGTAGTGGTACTATGTGCATGAGTAGTGGTGGGTGAGTTGACAACCTCTTCAGTGTTACTATTTCAAGTGCTAGAGAGCAGGAATTCAAGATTCTTGGAGTAGATACATCTCTTGCACTCTGTACTAGAATTAGTTATTAGTACAGGGTTGTCAGTGTACATGAAGCAGTTGCTACACTGCCTCAGGAGACCCAAGTCAACAAGGCTGGCAGAAGAAATAAGGGTAGTCCAACTGTCCATAATGCTAGATTTGAAGAACTGTTATCACAAAGCGGGTGCTTTCAGGGCTGATGTAGGAGGTGCTCTGTAGATGGATGTTTCTGACAGGGTTTTTGGCTGGTGGTTTAATAGATCTCATCTCACTAGCCATACTGATGTGTGATTATTCACCAGAAAGTATTTATCATTGCCTTTCCAAACAAAATGCAATGCAGTAGAGAAAATCCTGTTATTGACCAAACGTCATGTAAACCACTCATCCGAGATGAATAAAAAGAAATCTTTTTTCTTCATCCAAAAATGATGCCAAATTATTTCCTTAGCCACCTAAGACAAGGATGGTTTATTAATAAACTTTGATGCAATATTTCATCTAACCCAACTCTGGTAAAGTTATATGCAAAATGCCTAAACCAAAGGATGGCAAATTTTTAACAACCTACACAATACAGGTAGATGCTAGAGATTCATCTGCATTAAACATTTGCTTGATATATTAAGAAACAGTTGCTTTCAGTTCTATCTCTGGATAACACAAATGTCCACTGTAATGCAGCAAAGCAGAAGACAGAGTACTGCCCCTCTTAACTACATAACACAGAAAGTGGTTAACAAATCCTCACCTACACTGAACAATACAAGGTTGCTTTGAGAGAAGGCCAAACATCTTTTTCTTTTTGAGGTCAATAAGTTTTCACTTCAACAGAGAGCAGTATGTGGCAGAATTACCAGCACTAGAATTATAAAATTCCATTCATACGAACCTCAACTGAAGTATGAGAAGTAAAATTGTTGTAGGTGAGTTATTTATTTATTTATAGGTTCAGAGGAGATTACTAGGCTAACAGCGTAAGAGCCCTTTTTCCAAGCCTAGCCAATATAACTTGATTTTACCAATGAAAACACTGTCGAGCTTCAATATAATCAATTCAGTTTTATTAAACATTAAACAAATAAGAGCTTTCATCCCTGGGACAAGAGAATGGCATGGGTTTGAGCCTATGCCTTCAGCTGATTACAGATTGTCCCTGTCCATAAGGGACATAGGTATTACCCTAGGTGTGAATTTGCAATTCCCCATCCATTGAGCCAAACTGTGTTTGAAGAGGGCCAGGGAAAGGTTCTGACAAACTTGAACAGGAAAACTGTTCCAAAGAAGAAGCAATCGCTGATAGACATATCTGTCTCTCCAGCATGTTTTGTTTGAATCGCTGACTAAGTTTAGATCCCTAGATCAGGTGGCCCTTGTGCTGTTTAACTTGTGGATGTGTAACAGCTCCATTGGGCTGAATCTGTGCCTGCCTTGTAGGCCAGGCATGGGTCACCCCTTAATAACTGGTAGGAGACAGATTAAAGGCATAGGGCTTTTAGTATGTCCATACAGGACATGTTGTTTACACTCTATATTTTCTTTGTGGCAACTTCTGAGGTCACTCCAGCTGCTGTAAGAGCATAGTCAGTGCATGCCAAATTGTGCATTATACTTGATTACTGATCTAATTAAGGATGAGTACAGTGGGACTATAAATTCCTTGGATCTGGATGCCATACCTTTACTTATAAGTTATGCCACATAGAAGGACTTCCTCACCACTCTGGAACATGGTAGTTAAAGTTCAGGATGCTATCTATCTGTGTACCTAGATGGCCCACTTCTGAGTCTACTCTTAGGGATATGCTACTAATGTTATAATTTGCAGGTGTATTTGACTTCCCAAAAAGTATGATAATCCATTTTCTGCATTTAGTTTTAGGCTATGGTTCTGGCACTAATCATTTGTCTGACCTAGACCCTCCAGAAGGATATCTACAATACTGGGAGAATTCAGTGATTGCCCCCAGTTTGTTATCATTGGCAAACTTTGTCATCCAGAGACCTTCCACATTAGCCTTGACTTCAGAGAAGTATACTCTGAACTGGAGTGGTCCCAGCATTGAACCCTGTGACACACCAATAGTAAATGGCCACTTGCTGTATCCGGATTCACCCACTTTAACCACATGTACTGTCTATGAGCCAACTGGCTAACTATCTGATGACATACGGATTTATACTCAGTTTTGTGAGTTTAATTATATTACCTGAGTGGCGAATTGTGTCAAATGTTTTCGAGGTAGGTGGCATGTAATGTTGTATCCTCATTCATGGCCTTAGTGACCTTCTCAAAGAAATCCACCAGATTCAGTAGGCATGTCCTGCATTTGACAAAGCTGAATTGAGTTCGGCCTAATGTTTGGAGGCTTCCTATGTCATCATTTATCAGGTTCATGATTATTCTTTCCATGGCCTTGCATATAAAATTAGTCAAACTTATGGGTCTGTAATTTCCCAGGTCAGTATATGGTCCTCCTTTATGCAAAGGGATGACTGTTTTTGTCCTCCACTCTATCAGGACAAAGCCAGTCCAGAGGCTGTGGTTAGATATCCTGCTGGGACTGAAAAAAATCCTGATTTAAGCTGTTTAACAGGCAACCTGGTATATTGTTATGCCCCACTGATACCGTGTTTTTAGCTTTAGAAAGCATATTGGCAACCTGTTCTTTGGTTTTAATTGTTGGTGGAGTGATGAAGGATATTTATTGGAGGAGAACAGGTATCGATGGGGACCTGAATGTTGAGCTGAATTTGTCGGCCAGCAGATTTGATATTTCTTCTGGCTGAGTACAGGTTATGCCATCTATAACTTATTCTGCATATTGTTGGGTGTTGCTCTTAAGACTGCAGACAGAACTGAAAAATGCCTTATTGTTATCCTTAGCTTTGGAGGCTATTTTTACCTCAAAGTCTGTTTTTTGAGTAACTCCCTGATTTGTGTCTTTAGACTGAGTGACTTTTGCTCTGTTGTGCACACTCTCTCTCTCTCTTTCTCTCTTACTTCTCAACAGGATTTTCTTTCTTTTATTGTAAAACCTATTAATACCAGGGGTCCACCAGGGTGACTTGTTTTAATGGTTTGACATGGGTTTGTTTTGGTCTGGTACTGCTATTTCAATGCAGTTGTATAAAAGGGCTTTTGTGTATGCCTCTGCATAAATTTCTGTGTTTTCTGGATTTGGGGAAGCTTGGAAACTAGCTATGATGTCCCTAAATAGGGGGTAAATTTAGCGTCAGAAGTTCTTAAAAGTTTTTGGGGTTAGGCAGGGGGTCTAGTTTTACCTTTATTTCAAGGAAGATTGCTTTGTGATCTGATCTTTCCAGTGAGGACATCACAATGGGGGTACAAATTTCTCCCATATTTGTGAGCACCAGATGTAGGATCATAGGATCATAGGAGGTTACTAGGCTAATGGCTCTAGGGCCCTTACAAGTCTAGCCAAGTTTTACCCTTATTTCCACAATCAGCACCTATCACCACTGTCCAAGTGGGACATAGGTGGAACCCCTGGAATGAATTTATGGTTATCCGTCCAATCATCCAGATTGCATTTGAAGAGGGCCAGTGAGGTGTTCTGGTTACATGAAGCTGGATTCTGTTCCATAGGTGTGGCAACGTCTGGGAGATAAATCTGTCCTTCCGTGTAGGATATTTGTTCCCATAGCTGGAATGCAGATTAGCTGCTCCAGGGCATTTGAATTTACAAAATCAAGAAATCTTTGGGCCTGAAAGTTAGTGGTCATGTATGCTTTCCAATTAATGGAGGGGTAGTTAAAATCACCCATGTGTATGGTATTGGGCAGGATGTTAAGTAATTCTAGTAACTTCAGGTATGACATATGGGTTTCTTTGTTCATGGTGGGAGACCTGTAGCTAGCAAGAATATGATAATGGATTTTTCCCTTGGTTAGTTGGACATGGAATAGCCCAAGTGTGTCATATTGTTTGATCAGCCTTGAAGTGTGCTTATCCTTTATGTAGATAAATACACCACCAGCTTTTGTTCTTTCATGTTCAGTGGGTGGGCAGAACATATGAAAGGTGCTAGCATCATGCACTGCTGGAGTGCTTAATGTGGCTTTGAACCATGTTTCTGTAACTGTACAGATGTCAGTATTTTCCAGGGTGAGGAGAGCTTCAAGGGAATGCAGTTTCTTGTTAAGACTCCTAGCATTGAGCAGTAACACTTTTGGCTTGTCCTGAACAGATTTGTTATGTTAGAAAGTTTGTCTGTTTGGCAATGCCTAAAAAAGGGACTACAGGGATGGATAATGTTTTGGCCAATATTAAAAAGCCTAGTGATGATAGGTGAAGACCACCCCTGGCAAAGCAGTGTGGCCTGTCAACCATGTCCTCCTAGGCTGACAAGTATTGGACCCCTTTGGAATGACACCATTAGCTAAGTTAATTGTTAAAGTCAATCATTTTCTGCTGGTACTGTGGCATCATCCTTGAAGATGGTAGAATGCTGTTCAATGCTAGGTTCATACCTGCTTATGACATATTTTGAGAGCACATTCATGTCTCCCTTCATATAGTCCAGGTAGGTACGTCTCAGGTCATTCGCACCCACATGGACTATGACTGAGTCATACTGGTACATAGAGGTAAGTGACCTGAGTGCTTGCATGATCTGATGGATCCTGGCCCGTGACAGGCAACTAATTCTAACCTTCTCCTTATCTAGCCTGATAGGAGGGAAATCACTGTGTCTCACAATGGCATCTCCTATGACTTCAATATTTGATTGTGGAGTTTTTTTTGTTTTATGGGCTTGATAGTTGAGATTTAATGAGACATGGCTTTTTGTACTGTGATGGGAATTGTCTTGTCTGTGTGCATGCAGAGTTTCTGAGGACTGCACCTGAGAGACCTTTGAGGTTTCGTTAAGTTACATGTCAGCACCTACTCATATGTGGGTCTATGTCATTTGGGTCATTTGTGGATGCAGTGAGTGATGTGTGTGAGTCGCTGACAACCTGTTTGCTGCTTTTTGCATCTGTATGTAAGAGTCTAGCCTAGAGTGTCAATGTATAACTACATCTCTCACATACTGTATTTGTCTGTTCAAGAGTTAAGTGATTGACAGTGTACATAAGGAAATCACAAAAAAGCTTGCCCGGCAACACAGGAGCCAGAATAATCACTTGGAAGTGCAAAGTGGATAAAAAGGTTTTAATTGAACAGTAGATATCAGATAATCCCAAGCGCCTTCGCTCGGTTATTACCGAGCTTTATCAAGGTAAGGTTTTGTTACCTTGATAAAGCTCGGTAATAACCGAGCAAAAGCGCTTGGGATTATCTGATATCTACTGTTCAAATAAAACCTTTTTATTCACTTTGCACTTCCAAGTGATTATGCTGGCTCCTGTGTTGCTGGGCAAGCTTTTTTGTGATTTTCTTGGTCATTCAATTTTGGATAGTGTACATAAGGAAATTGCTGCATTGCCTCAGGATCCCCATGTCCACCAAGCTGGTTGCAGAGATACCAGGAAAATGACCATCCATGGTTGCAGATCCTAATGTGTACTTGCAAGGGATAGGAGTGGATAATGTTTGTAACTGGATGATGTAAAGGTGCTTACTTGGTATGATTTTCAACTAACCTAGCCAACGATGCTGTCCACCACCCAAACCAGATGCTCTGTGAGTACCGATAGTCCTGGTTCTATATAAAGGTAAAGTAGACATAAATAGTGCTAACTAAATGTGTAAATGCTGCTCACCACACAAACAAGTTGCCCCATGAGTAACCCGGGACTGAGGTAAAGTTCTGAGGTGTTTGTTTAGGGAAATTTAACTTTTAATGATTGAATATATACAAGGCACCAGTAACCACCACTGGATGAAGAGCAATGCCACACAAATGTGACGCTTATATATGATCAGACAAAAAAAACGTTTTACACTAACTATGCCCTAAGACCAATCAGTTAAGCACACAATGAGCTTTCCACCAGCAATTCCCAGCTCATACAAATTAAATCAGCCCTTTCCTGCCACAGGAGTGCAGACTTTGACCCTTTTAATTCAAAGTGACTGGTTTGGGACCCAAGTGTTAAAAAAACACAAACAGATGCATAATACTAACTAAAAAATACTAGATGTGATGTATTTCAGTGCAGAACAGCAAATCTTAACAGTTTGAAAATGCAACTTTAAACTTTAAAGAAGTGCAAAAAAAACCCACCACAATACATATCACAGTAAACATTAATAGTATAATGAAAATAAACAATGTTTCTGGATGTTTGCATCTGTACAGGACACTGGCATGACAGGAAGCTCAATGCAAATGTGCCAAATTTATACCAGCACTAGAAATACAGAAAACTGACAGGTCTGCCCTCTGGATAATAAAATGACTATACCTAGAGCCCTTTTGTGTGTTTCCTAACTCAGATAGACCAGACAAACACCTTCTGCCACTAGATGAATAATCCCAGTCCTCCTAATATAAAAGTACAGTAAAAGTGTGTCCGGAGTGAAATGCTACCACAAACAAACTTAAACTTAAGGAAAGGCAGTAAGTAATTCAATATAACAGCACTATGATTTAAACAGCTTATAAAAGTGTGATTACTCAATAAAAGTACTTTACTTTGAAGAAATATGCCAAGACACACTCAACTGGGCAGCACTTATAAAAGCACTAAAATCAAGGCAAGATAATTAATAGGCCCTCCATCCAATAAAACAACTACATCTCTAGCATGCCTCCCCAACCTATATAGACCAGGCTAACACTCATTGCTACTAGATGGAAAATCTTCCATCCACTTAATATAAAAACACAGAAAAGAGCATGTTAGAGTGTAAAAATATAGTACTTTATCCAACAGCTAGCTAGATAATGAATTCAGTGCACGAGATAAAATAGAACAGGCAATGAGAGGCAAAATGCATTTTTTTCAAAATAAACAGAAAGAATGGCAAATAAATAATTCAAGATATAAACAGCAGTGTATAGCACTCAAGCTTCCATCTCCAAAATGAGGAACATTAGCCCTCATAATGTGGAACAAATGGGCAAAATGTGGACCGCATACTAATGGCTTACTAACAACTTCAACTAGAAAAGTCATAGGATGGTTAATAATATGATTCATTTCTATTTATCATGGATATCAGTTAAAAAAATCCTAACACTGAATGTGTGACAGACCCTGTCAATGTGGAACTTTGATGAACATGGACTTTTTAAGGCACCAAATTAAGTACATTTCTCGTAATGAGGTACACTTGAGAGGCATGCAGTAGTGTAGAAAGGGAGGAGCTTATAAAGCTCAATTTACTGTAAGGGTGACAGCTTAAAAATCACCAAGTTTAAAAATAAGCTCAAAGAATGGGTGGGTGGGTAGGAAAAATAACCAGCATTACTCACCAACAGTGCTTGTAGTTTTTGCAGGTCTTGAGTCTTATCAGAAAAGACAAAGACCACAGATATACGCTATGTATTTCACTATCACTCAAGAAACAAACTAACCAATGAAAAATGCATGTGAAATGTGTAGCCTGTGTAATTTATGTATATATCTGCAACATAGAACAAAAACATCAGCTCAAGCAGCATTCTCAAAACAGAAAACAAAATGGAACAGGTAAAACAGAAAGCAGCTCTATCAGTTTAAGCAACTCACAAACAAAATAAAGAGATTACTTTCCTCACTAGCAGGGAGTCACCAGCAGTGCTTGTAGCTTTTACAGGCTTTGAGACTTATCAGAAAAGACCTTAAAGAATGACAGCAGGTTCATAGCTACTATGCATGCAGTCCTGAAGACCAGTATGGATCCTAGTCCAAATTCCCAATTGCTCCAAATCATTGTCTGGTTAAGTGACTTGCTCATTGTTACACAGTTAGGTGAATAAAAGTGGGAATATTCATGCCCTGCACCCTTACTGCAGGAACGGGCTCATTAACAACTCAGAACTTTAGTCCTCTGAGCCAACTGCCAGACTTTACAGGCTTTGCTATATGCTATAACTGTGATGTACAAAGGCAATAGTCTATATATCACACATTGGATAAGATATTCACATCTTCCACTCAGATGATGTATTTTATTTTTAATCCTACATGATTTTCCACTACTGATATACTTAAACATATTACATCATCAACATCTATACATCCCCACATATTTGTGTGCCTGTTTTGATGAATATTTTTGCTGAAAACATCATTCAAACTCCCATCCTTTTTGCATAGAAAACACTAAATAATTGGGTAAAATGAATACCATCTTTTATAACTTCTTAAAATAATCCAATTTTTGTATATTAACTCTTTTGAAAATACCTGAAAATGAATGCAAAATAATAAAATAAATTCAGCATTATTTGCATATGAATCAACATCATCTTTCTTCCTCAGAATGATTTTATTTTAATTAAACTACAATTTCTCCAATGAATAATGTTGCTATATTTATTTATAAAAACTTATCTATTCCTATTCACTTTGTTCGAAGGCCTGTTATTAAAAAAAAAAAAATCAGTCATCAATAGAACGAAAGAATGACATGAAACAAATGCTCATTGATTGTTAAATGAAGCCACACTAGAGAGCGATAAAAAGGACAGAACTTTAAAATCAGTGCCAATATAACCTGAGACATAGTCATAAAAGGGCTATTTAGTGGAATGAACTGCAAAGAGTCCTCTGATATGGAGGGCCTTTAACCCCACCACATTCTCAGGATCTGTAAACTTGGATTTGCATGTGGAAGCTCCAGCAGATTTTTTACTTTTCTTCTGGACCTATTTTTTCAGGAATAGCTCTGTTGTTATGGAAAACAGTGGAATTAATAGCCATGTCCTTGAATGGGCCTTACAAATCCTTACACCGCTACTTTCCTACTAGTCCATCTATTTTATTTTATTTATTTGTTGACATTTGATTACTGGGAAAGTCCAAAATCTAAAATGCTATAGTTGCACCTGACAGCTAGATATATGTATCCACAAACAGTCTTAGAGTAAATGTCAGGTGTGTATGTGGCCTGAACACAAATCCCCCAATAAACAATCGCAGAATTGCAACATGACAAGAACACATGACCATTATAATAATAGTGTTAAAAAGGTTGTGGCTAATCACATATGTGCAAGGCACCCAGCATTACAGTAGCAGTGCACAATTCTGTATCTCCCACTTATGTTAACAGACCTGTAGGCTACTGCATTCAGTACACTTGCAATGTACCCTTAAGACAATTTTAACCAATACATTTAGAAGCACTGACAATCTGATATGTGTTCTTGGCCTTACATTAAGCAGAAAATGAAATGTGACCCTTGGACAAATAAGCATATATATAAAATGTAGCACTTACCTTATATAAGCAATTTCCTCACTCAAAAACAAAAGTTGCTGCTCTAGCAGATCACAGGATTCAAACTTGGTATAGTGAAGTTTTCTTCCACCGCACAATGAGAAACAATGGTTCTGTCACACTTATGCCATGTAAAATCTGTTCTCTGGGCACGATAATTATGCTAATTAGGGCTTATCTCATTATTGTTTCTGATTAATTCAATTTGTGCAATGTGCACACCTGTTAAATATTACTCAGATTTCTGCATGATGCCATGCACATTCCTGAGCACCTGCAAGCAGCCCTGCGTATGAGAATGAAGTCATTTATGTTAGGGTGGAGAGAATTGTCATCCCATAGTTAACCATCTAAAACTGGAGTCACTGTAAAACATGTATTCGCATATGCATACATAAGGAAGGAGCACAGCCATATTTTACATGCTAAAGTGTCATTGGAACCATAATAATATATTACCATCTGTTATGCAAATGAGATGGCCATTGATGCCCATCATTATAAGGTTTTGACACGAGAACAGTTTTGGTCACCAGTTCTTTACCAATTTTCCTGAGATATTTAAAGTGAGACATTATGGCCAGAGAAAGAGCTGGTAGTGTTCCTTTTAGAGCACAGAGGTAGTGCGAAGAAGTGTCTAAGAATTTTAAGGAATTCCTCCATAAGCATTCCAGCATAGACTACTACAGAAGGGATATACCAGCTCGCACAAAGCACACATAGCCAGAAATGACCCATAAAAACCTGAAATTTTCATCCTCAGCCTTTGCATGGAGTTTGGCATTGCACACCAATACCAAGTGATGGTGAATTGCTGTTCATGTCCTATGGCAAAACCTGAGCAGTTGTTGCAATCATCCACAAAAGTCCAGTTATCCTCACACAAAGATGCTTAAACATACTGCACTATCAGAATACAGAGAGAGAATAAAGGTACAATAAAGGCTATGTTTTGCAGCAGTTACTCTGGCAGTTCTTTGATTACTGGATGGAGCAAAGTGCAGCAGCTTTCTCGGTGGAGTAAATCACTTGTCTGAAGATTGCTTTGTGGCCATAGTATCAGGGGTTCAAGTCCACATTATTTCTTACTGTGACATTATACTTCTATGATATGTTTAATGATATACATCTTAATTTTTATCCAGTAACAAACTTTCATAAGCAGATTTTGAAAACTGTCGCAAAACATCATTTACAAACACATCCATGTCCATAAGAATTACTAAACCACCCTTATTCTATTCATGTTACAATCGGTTTTTGCCTGTCCTACAACTTCATCATCCCCAGAGCATCACTTACTGATACAGAACATGACTGATTAATACTAAGGACGCACCATAAAGATGTACATTAATGACCACAATACCACCCTTTCTTATGTTTCTCTATATCTGTCTCTATCTTCATCCCTTCTCTCTCACCCCTTTGTACTGTTGACTATTCATTAGGCTGATGGATATAAATGTCATGTTATGGCATTTTCATTCTGCCATTACTTTGCTGAAGAACAGCACCTACTTCTTATATTGGCTAAACAGGTTATCACTATCCCTTCAAATGTCTGTTTTTGACATGTATGAAACAGGACTTCCTTGCTGGGGTCTAGAGATACAGATTAAGTCTGTAAGTTTAATTTTTCATCTTGACAACTGTTCAAATCCAGCATTAGGTGAAACTCTTACTGCCTGTTTTATAAGGGTCTTTCCTGTGAATGAGTTGCTTATATATCTCTCTCTAAGCTCCTTCTATTTAATCAGTTGTAGTACTCGGCATTTGAGAGAAGTCAAGCAACAAGCAAGTGTAGCATGTCAAGAAAAATGGCATTTCAGGTGTTATTATAAAATTTGGTATGTGTTAGCCTTACAGCCATTGTACACCCAGGTATCATATGTCTTAGTCATTACTAGGTATTCTTAAAGTCATGATAAAAAGTTAGCATACTAACCAAATTCTCCCACTCCTTGTAAAATGATCTGCATACTTGAGTCAAACCCTACTTCAGGTCTGCATTTTTCTTTAGGTATGAGAGTTTACAGCTTATGCCACAGAGAAAGCTATATTGAGAGAGAGATTTTCTCCACTATGTACTGTCCAGAGTGCTGACAGCCACACATTACCACTAAACCTGTTTGCACTGTAAAAGACAGCAAACGCATTGTTTCACTGTTTCCTTCAGCAGAGAACTCTGCTCTCACTGTACCATTCCACAAATGGGAAAGGCAAGCATAGCACTTCATTTCTGATTTGAGCTTTGGAGCTAACATTGAAAGGTATAACAAACCCTGCAGAGCATACGTGTCCAATATATGAAGATTAAACTTATCTGTTGTAAATGTAATCAGACTCACAACATTTCCTCTCTGATTCTTATTTATGCAAAGATTGACAGGGAGCACCAATGAACACCACTAAAAACTGGTACTTCACAGACTGAGTTTAACACATCAAAGTCTGCACACATATGCACTAACACTTTCCCAGCAGCTACACAAATACATTTCTCAGCACTACACTATAGGAACAAAAATAAGTATTGCTACTAGATGTTATTACTTCCTTACATGGAAATTGTGTAATGTACTGATGTGAAATGCAATGAACTGTGTGGTTAATTGACCACTTCATTCTGGACAGTTAGGTCTGCATTTGGGTCTGCACTCAGCATTGACACTTACAAATGATATGCAACCATACACAGCCTCGAAGCACATAAAGGATCATTTGATATCCCTTCTGTGTTGGAATATTAAGTATTACTTGGTACTGGCAGTCCACATTGCCCATGCATGACCACATGCCATTGCTAATATCAGTACCATTCATTAAGGTTTACATTCCTTCATCATAACCTGATGATCCATGAAGGATTCATCTCCCCTTATGTTTCACAACTGTGTGTGTCTGATATACACAAGACAGATAGGTACATGTCATTGTCAGTTCTGCAGTATACATTGATGACAGCATAGCTGACATAAGTCAGCAGTATGTATGTATTATTGATTATAACATTGACTTTACTCCTTCATATCAAGAAATATGGGTTAGTACAAAAGTTTCAATATCACAATATCTTCCCTGACACAGACTAAGAAGCTAATACTATCTATATTGCACTGTCACAATTTAACTCTCAGACTTCTGTGGTGGTGCTTGCATTAGATTGCAGAGCTTGATAGGCAGGGGGGTTTAATCTTGCAGCAGTCAACTTGTATGTGTATGGAGTTGTACAAATAAGACAGTAACTACTGCTGTTCACAAAATATTAGTAGCCTGGAATTAATTTTATGTTGTAGAATGAGTCCACATCAGTGTCAGACACTTCTCCCACCATCTTCTTCATTGCAAAACCATGCTGATGTCATCTTGTTTAAGTGAACTCTAACACTATGGCAGTCAGACTTCTGCAGTGGTACTTGCATTAAGTACTGTGTTCACTAGATTGTATAACTAGATAGATAGGAGTTTCTACTTTTACAGCAGTTAAATTGTGTGTGTGTGTGTGTGTGTGTGTGTGTGTGTGTGTGTGTGTGTGTGTGTGTGTGTGTGTGGAGTAGTGCAAATATGACCTTAACTACTGCTGTCCACAAAACAGTAGTAGCCTGGAGTTAATTTTACACTGTAGGGTGAGTCCACATCAATGTCAGACCCTTCTCCCACCATCATCTTCTCTACAATGCCACAATGATTTCATCTTGTATAAAGTGCACTCTCACACTATATAAGTCAAACTTCTGCAGTGGTGCTTGCAATAACTAATGTGCCCTCTAAATTGCAGCTAGATAAGTAGGAGAATCTAATCTCGCAGCAGTCAACGTTGTGTGTGTGTGTGTGGGGGGGGGGGGTTGTGAAAGTATGACCTTAACTACTTCTGTCCACAAAACAGTAGTAGTCTGGAGTTAATTTTACACTGTAGGGTGAGTCCACATCAGTGTTAGACCCTTCTCCCACCATCATCTTCTCTGCAACACCACATTGATGTCATCCTGTATACAGCGCTTTATCACACTATGAAAGTCAGATAAATCTGTATTTGTGCTTGTGTTTCCACAAACATTCATCAGCCTGTGATGTCAACTGTGCATTTCAAATCCCAACGCCACCGCTTATAGTTAGTGTACATGTTGTTAACAGTGTTGACACATACATGTGGTATGTTCATATGTAGATGTTGTTTCCTTTTAAAAGAGTATATTCATCATTTCCTACAGAAGGGCTGCATTAAAGACTGATGTCATTTCAATAGATTGTTGTTCCTTCATAGTTGTAGTGAGACACTTCCTCAGGAATGAAGACATGAGACAATGTAACATATGTTGTTGCCTAAGTGGGGCATGTGTTCCAAATGCAGGATTGTGTTCACATTGTACATAATTGTTGTTCTGCCATCACAGTGACAACAGTAGGGGTCTACAGGTGTGTTTGGATATACATAAGGTCAGGCAATATTTTCTGACATACTGCAAGAATCTTTCTAAGTAATTACAAGGACATATATTTTTTGATTCATGCACATAATGCAATGCTTTCACATGACAACAAATATTACAATTCATGGTGCACTTATACCATGACACATATATTGATCCCACTATAGTGCTGATTTTATCAACTGTTAGGTAAGGTTACCAAACCAACATTGAGTGACTGTATACATTTGTGCCCTTACTGTTCTGCAGGAAAGACATCCACCCCAATTATACTTTGTACGTACAGAGTGGAACAGGCCTCCTCCATCAACTTTTAACAGATAAAATTTATGGCCAGATAAAATACAGCTGATTGAATGACTTCACATAGGTAGACTTCAACAGCTGTGGTAACAATTCCATTGTGACAAATGTGATTATTTATTTTATTTATTTATTTGTCCTTTATTAACCGAGTTAGTCCAACTGGGCTGGTGGCCCATTCTCAGTTGAGACTCAAGGAGAAAAGCTACAGACAGATAAAGAATGACAGCAATAAAATGACATTACAAGTGATGTGAATGAATACATAACTACATACATGTATGCCATACATGGGATGTATACATAACTACATACAATCATGCCATAATGGAAATTGACAAAAAGGGCATAATTCAGTAAAAAAAATAGCTAACCTAAATTACAAAAGGTAGAAACTTGCAGTATACATGTGGACTTACAATAGGGATCAATAGCTGTCTTGATATTTAGAGGAGGTGTACAGCTTGATGTTCAATTCTAGAATAGTGATTCATTCTATGTGAACATACTGACATCCCATAACAACCATTACATCACATGAGGCTTATCCCTTGATATGTTACACGACCACATGTGAATGTAGCTTTCCTGAAAATACACATTTCTTCTGCCAGAGTGCTGGCAGGTGAGACTGCTAACTTAGCACATGCATTGAATATGGTGGTGTACACGAGTGTGCTCCAGTTCTTGGGTAGTATGTGTACAGACACAGAGAAGCCATCCTTGACTACAGAACATTGCTATAGAACTGATCACAATTGTGAACGCATGAGCATTCCAATTTAATTGTCGTCAGTCTGACATGCCAATTTTACATTCATTCTCAGGGCTCCTTTTTTACTTCATACATTAATTTCATTTGCTCATGGCAATACCCATTGCTACCTCCTGTGGCAGATGTTGACAATACATAGCTTTGGGGAATACATTGCATCATAATGTGGGGTCTGCATCTGTTCTTATCTGTCACCACAAAAACTGTGTCAGGTATGACTGTCTTACATGATGGTATTATGTATGTCACACTCTGCTCCCATATTTTTAACACCACACAAACTTACATATGGGATGCATAAATATTAGAATACTGAGGTGAGTAATTCCCTTCAAGGGTGATTATCTTCATACATGTGTTAGGCCTATTTCTGTGGTGTATGTAGTTAAAACATAGGTCAGTGTTGACAATGATGCCATGAGTTTGATTCTTGCATTCTTGCAAAAAGAGATTGTGGCTTCTGATCAATTCCCATTATTCAACATATATTGATGAAATGCATGCTGTGCAAATATCGCATTATGTATGTACTATCCTTGCAAAGTGTCATATCAACTCAGCATGTCAATGACATTTATATGTCATGTAATTCCCCTCTGTTACAATGTGAATTTGTGTAACTGTCACATCCTATAATATCATGTCAGTTTTTATTTTCCTGCATCTGCTCAAATATTGTCACCACCATTATTTAGTCTGACAAACGTATTGTGAAAATTTATTATTACAAATATAACATGGTGACATAAGCACTTTCACATCAATTATTATACTAACATTTTAATATTTACCCTCCCCACTTACATCTTTAAGTATCATTCTGTTTGATTTCTGTGCACATTGACCTTAGTACACTTTTCCTGTCTGATAACCCATGTATTGTAGTTGCCTTTGCCATTTCACTTCCCCTCTTATTAATTTTTGTATTCATATGTTTTATTTATGTGTAGAGTACAGTCAGTACACTTTCCCTGCCTGGGTAGAGCTTCTATTTTTCCCCTTATATAGCTCTTTGTGCTGTCCATGCAAGCACACTTAACAGGTTTGCCATACACAAGCATCTTTGCTTACTGTGTGTACTCATGCTGCTCAACATGATTTCCTGGTTGCCAGCTCTGTTGCTGGCCATGGAAATGTGCTTGTATTCATGTTAACATGATGATCAGCATGCATATGTGGTTAGCACTGCTGCTCATTGCACTAACACATAAATATCATGTAGGCTTCATGCAATGCCTACAATATTGTTAATCTCAGGGACAGTATTTTTCTATGTAGTTAGTCTGAACTATCCTGTTATTGGTTACATTTCTGTATTTTTTGTGTGAAATGTTTTGTATTTCACCTGGGCTGAGCCTGAAATTGGTCAAAATTGATCACTGCACTACCCTGGTAAAACAATATAAATGAACAAAAATATATATATATTAATATTCCTAAGGCAGAATGGATAGGGCAGTGAATAAGGCAAATAGGCATGAGTGAAGGTAACAGAGTTGGGTAAAAAGATTAAAATAGAAATGGGATATGTCTGGGGAGTAAGGCAGAAGATAGTGGGAGAAGATAAACTGTTTAGAGTAGTGTTATAATTTATTTTTTCCTACATATGAAGTCATATTTCAGACTTTATTTTACCTTTCAAATACATTTTAGAGTCACTACCTGATAATATTCTTGGATTAATTTAACCATATCAAATTATATAGTTCACTTTTATTTGGTCTTCTTTCCAGACTTTTTTTTGAACATTATGAGGTTCTCTGAATTCTTTTTAACATATCACTTCTAAAGAAATGATAACATTTACTGTGATTGCCTGCATATAATGTATGTTTAACAATGTTGCAAAAAACAAATTTGTTATATTAATATCTCTACGTTTTATTCCAAGACTAATGTTAACTAAACATATGTTATACATCTTTTGCTAGACTTGTGTGTGTGTGTGTGTGTGTGTGTGTGTGTGTGTGTGTGTGTATGAGAAAAATAATGTCACCAATTTTTATCTGTGGACACAAATGTCATTATTATTTTACATAGGATTTGTTAAACAAGGCAGGACACTGATCCATATTGACCAATTTCAGGCTCAGCCCAAGAAAAGAAAAATAATGAAAAATAATGAAGTATACAACAGATATATTATAAGAAAAGGTGAGACAGATTAATTCTCATAAATCATTTTGGCTGTGTTGTCATCTTTCATACCCAGGCTGAGTATGTGCAGAATTATCCATCAAGCTCTAAATTTAAAACCTACCACTCTTGCCCCTGAGAATATACTATCTGAGTACTTACAAACTTCATCCAAATGAAAAACAAAGCTACTTCTTAGGCAGAAAAAGTCCTGTACAAAAACCATGAACAGCTGAAAAAATAAGTCCAGGACCAAACACAGCTTCTATGGGGCCAACTTTAAAAAAACAGACTTAAAAAGAAAATTAAAAAGAGGTCAGCGCTTTCATGCCTCGCAATAGGCAATTCATCAGACAAACTAAGAAAAAGCACATGCATCCTATATAGCAACACTAATTAATTAATGAAGCAATTTACAATCTTTAATCAATAGCTTCAAGGGCACACACCCATTCAACCCTGGATACTTATGTGCCTGTAGCAGCACTATCCATCTACTTTCAGCTTTCTCTACCTTATTATTTAAATCACCACCCCACTTATCAGCATAAACACATTGTAAAAAATAAAATAAAAAGAATGACCATTGTGTGCAGATATATGCTTATACAATGCACTAGTAGAATCTTTGTGCCTAATATAACCTATATGCTCAAGTAAGCGTTCCCTCAAAGTCCTGGTAGTTTTTCCAACATAGAAACTGCTACATTTTGGCTAGGTAGCAAGATACACTAGATTCTTACTTGAACGATCTGCATAAAATCTAGGCAGGAATCTAAAATCTATAGCAGGATGCTTAAATTCTCTAGAACCTGATATATAAGGACAAGCTGCACAATTTCTACAGCAAAAGTATATTTTCTATCTGAAATTGAAGTTAAATTCTGTTTGTGCTCATAACAAAATTGTCTCTTAAGGGAAGAGTCCATTTGTAAAACAAAACCTAGGCACATCACCTACAATCCCTAAGATTCTGTCATCAGATATGAGCACTGGCCAATTATTCCTTATCACATCACATACCCTGCTCACATTGCTAGAAAAAGTAATAACAAGTTTAACATATCTATCATATCCTACTCTTCTCTTAGGTGACATATTCTCACTCTTAAAAAAATAGGGATGTGCCTCTCTACATCTTGCTCTCACTACGTTAACACGTGCTCTATCAAAGTTGTTAACCATATAACCCCTGTCTAACAACTCATTCTCAAGACCTGTAAGTGCTTCAGCAAAACCATTATCTCTAGTATGTAAACATGATGTCCTATAAACTTGATTTTTAGTAATATTTTTAAAAATATAACCTGAATGCATACTATCATGATGCAACAGGGCATTCTTCCTACTTGGTTTTCTATAAACTGAGGTCTGCAGTACACCATCTGTACCTTTAAACAAATGGACATTTAAAAAAAATCAATACAATCCAAATGTACATTTTCAGTAAACCTGAGATACCCAATGGTAGATTCAAGATAAGTTACAAACAAATCAAATTCAAACTCCCATCCCTTAAAAGAAAAATATCATCCACAAACCTCCTAAAATACCGCAAATGTTTAGAGAAGGCATGTGGATTAAAAACATGTTCAGTCTCCCAATTAGCCATAACTAGGTTGGCATAGCTATTGGCACACGAAGTCCCCATAGCTACACCAACCTTCTGTAAGTAAATACTGTCCTTAAACATAACAACATTATTCACACAACAAAAGGATGAAAAAAGCCAGTGAATTCTTGATCTTCTGTTCACCAAACATAATTTAATGCCACAATAAAATTCTCTTAGTGCCTCCGCCAGTGGATGAAACTATCTTAATTCAAGCACAACAGGATTTACAAATATTATTAAAGAAGGGAGTAAGGTTGCATTATTTTACAGCTAATGATGTAACAAATAAGTTTACAATCAAGGAGAACACAGTAGCAAAGTTTTTTTTGTGTTCCCAAAATTCACAAAAGCTTAATACAACCTCCCAGACGTCCAATAGCATCAGCAACAGGTTATTTTACTCATAAACTTAGTTGCTTCCTACATTAATTTTTGTTAAAGGAAGTATTAAAATTGCCTTCCTACATAAAAGATTTATTTGATTTTTTGAAAAAAAAATAGAGGGAATAATATGGACAGAAGATATGTACTTTATAACAGCTGATGTAGTAAGTTTGTATACTAATGTACAACATAGCTATGGCTTAGAGGCTATACAGCATTTTCTAGGGGACAACCCAAGAACACATTACATTAAGGAACTGCTACATTTTTGCTTGATGAATAATATTTTTGAGTTTGATGGCAGTTTATATAGACAAAATAAGGGAACAGCTATGGGGGCGGCCTTTGCCCCAGTTTATTCCAACTTGTTCATGGGGCTGGTTGAAAATGTACACACACACACATATATATATATATATATATATATATATATATATATATATATATATATATATATATATATATATATATCTATGGGTCTACCTGACATGGTCGACAGTTCATATAATCAACACTCATTTGGTCGACAGTTCATTTGGTCGACAAGCAGATTTGCCCCCTTCCCCAATGTTGTGCAGCCCTGGAGTTGATATATATAGTTAGGGGGGGTGTGGGGGGCACAGCCCCCCACATTGGGGGGTGTTGGGGGCGAAGCCCCCCCCTAAAATGCTTGTCGATCAAATGAACTGTCGACCAAATGAACTGTCGACCATATGAACTGTCGACCATGTCAGGTAGACCCATATATATATATATATATATATATATATATATATATATATAAGTACATTCTTTAGGAAATATGTAATAAAATACTTCTGATTTATTGATGATTTGGTTTTTATTTGTCAAGGGGGAAATAATCAAGTATCGGCATTTATACAATTTCTTAATGCCAACAAATATGAGATTAAATTTGATGGAATTCAAACAGGCTTAGAAGTAAACTTTTTAGATATAACATTGAAAGGTAAGATGAGAACAAAAATTTATACTAAAATACATAGGAAATTTGACCAAATCAATTGGATGTTGCATGCCAGTAGCTGTCATCCTAATCATACATTGGCTTCTATTCCTTATGGAGAGATGTTAAGAATAATAAGATTGTGTAGTGATGGGAAGGAAGCACGTAACGAAGCTAGAAAAGTTGGAGCTTTGTTTGTAAATAGGGGTTACAGTCCAGATGAAGTGTCAAACAGTTATTTTAAAATTTATGATAACAGAGGAGCTAGGATCCCAAAACTGGACAGTAAGCAAACTATATATAACAATAATAGTAAAGTAATAACCAATAATCATTTTTTGTTTTTTGTCTCAAAATACACCCTTTTTTCGGGTAAATTTAATGAATTGGTTAAAGGGTATTGGAAACAAGTGAAAAAAGAGGTTCCTTCACTGTCTCAAATTGAACTGAGAATTTCATATCAGAGGGGTCGGAATCTGAAAGATTTTTTAGTCCATAGTAAATATTCCAAACCAAAAGAAAAAATTTTAAAAAGACTGACAAAAATAGGAACTTTCCCATGTGGAAAGTTTTCCATTTGCCAGCATATTACAACTAGAGTAGATAAAATAGAAGGAAAAAAATTTGATACTATAGGAATTTATACCTGCACAAGTAAAGGGATAATTTATGCCATAAGTTGTTCGTGTAATAAATATTACATAGGGGAAACCAAGAGAAGTCTTGGCAAAAGGATAAAGGAACATATTAGAGATGTTAGGAAAAATAAGGTTATTAGTCCTATTTTAATAGGGTACACATGGGAAAAGTAAAAAGTTTAAAAGTAACAGTTTTGGAACAAGTGCCACACCAGTATGGAAATGTGGAAATGTTGAAGCACACATTAAGGAGAAAAGAATCTATTTTTATTATTAAATATAACACTTTGCATCCAAATGGTTTGAATAAGGAATGTAATTGGCAAAGTTTCATTTAATGGTGTTTTAACCTTAAGAAATAATTTGAATTGAATTTTAGCAATTTGAATGTAATTAGTTAATTGAAGGCAATCTAATTAAGTCAATGTATAAAATGTGAGGTTTTTAGAAGCCAAAGTTTTTTCTCTGTAAAGGCTGTTTGTGGCCGAGGTGCTAAGAGAATTTTATTGTGGCATTAAATTACGTTTGGTGAACAGAAGAGCAAGAATTCACTGGCTTTTTTCATCCTTTTGTTGTATGGATTTTGGGACTGTCCTCAATGGTTGTACAATAAAAACATTATTCTCCAAAACTAAATCCAGAAGTGTGCAAATCACAAAAATCATATCACTAGAATACTCACTATATTTGTGTAGAAAGATTCTAACTGCTTCAACACCTTCTAAATTAGGTATCACTGTGAACAGAGTATTAGCATCTAGTGTGACCAAAAAATATTCAGATAAATTATGCCCAAGATTAAACTCATATAAAGCAGTAAGAAAATGTTGCATGTCCATAAGCACAGTCTTGACATTGTTAATAACTCTTCTTAACGTATGTTCAACAAAAACTGACATAGAGTCTGTAAGCCAGCCATTACCTGACACTATGGGTCAAAGTGTGGGGTCTCTATCATCGTTGTGTATTTTAGGAAGCCCATGTATGTAGGGAGTGAAAGGAAAATCCACAGAAAAATAGCCATACAATTCCTGATCTATATACCTATTCATCAACATGTCATATAGCACATCTCTGACATGTTGGATAAGCCTACACAAACACATAGGTTGTAACAATACATTAACCTCAGGGTCAGACAACATATTCAACATTTTCTCATCATATCTAACCTTAGCAGAGACAACAATCCCCCACCATTATCTGCTGGCCTAGTCTGGATGTCAACATTTTATTTTAAAGAATTCAGGGCAGTAATCTCAGTATGTATTAAGTTCACAAAAACATTTCTATTGTACTCATGTTGTAACTCATAAATTGCATTCACATTTGTTAAAAAACAATTCAACTGAATTACACATCTGTGGGCAAAACACACTCGGCTTTCTAAATTTAACAGCATCAATATTATCAATAGAACAAGTAGCAACACTGGGAGAAAAAAACTGTCCCCTGGATTCACTATCCTTCTGTGCAGGACTAGCTCAGTCCTGCACGGAAGTGGCAGTTTAGGAGCAGGACGGCAGCTTGCCATGCGTAGTAATGAAGGCACACTGCCTGAGCTCCTAAATAGACATGGAGCATGTACAAGTGCAGGGGGCTTCTCTGAGAGCAGGGATCTCAGAATATACATGCCCCTGCAATCAATAACTACAGTGTAGGAGCAAGAATGAGTGAGACCACTCATAGGTGTTTGCATACCCACAGCAACATCCCCCCAAGTGTACAAGAGCAATAGTTACAACATTTAAATATAAAGAATTTTTTTTTTATGAAACAGATCAAATTTAACCATAGGTGTGCAGGTTTTCCCATTGCGTAGCTATGGTTAATGCAGCTTAAATGGCACAACAGGATAAAAAGCAAGATATATGTAAATGAAGCAGTACAGCAATAGTGTAATGGGCAGAGGATTGGCCTTACGAGCAGTCATTCCCGGTTCGAGTCCCACTCCAGTACAATCCATTTTCCATATCAAATCACTTTATGATCAATTTATTTTGTTGCATAACATATGGCATAACATATATTTGTGAACTGGAGTACTGCATTAAATGCAGATGTGAGGTGTCATTGTCATAATGTTGCAAAGTTCACAGATAATCACAAGTGCCCCATACAGTATATGTACACAGGAATCAGGGATACAAATGGAAGGTAAAATGTGTAATGAATGATAAACCAATACAGTTGCCAAATCCACCACCTGCCCAAGAACCATTAGACATCACTGTCCAAATTAGTGAGGTGGTAAGCTGCTGTAATCACTAGTAAGCAAGAGTAAGCATAGTTACAGAGTAGTAAGCGGGAGTAAGCATATTTAAGCAGTAGAAAGTGGGTTTAAGCCTGTTTGCGTGGGGATAAGCAATGTGCACACAGGTAAGCAATATTGAAGCTAACTCACTGTATGCATACTTAACCGGAGGTTAGCATTGCTTACCTTCGTGCAAACCCACATAAACCCATTTACAATTACTTAAAAGTGCCTTAATCACTGTATGCATCAGCCACTGTTCTGGCCAGAAACAAAATAAACAGCCTTTGCAGGTCTTGAACCATGACCCTGTACATTATAGTCACAGTAGTTAACCACTAAGCCATCAAAGCAGTACATAAGATTGAGGTATCACCAAGCAGATCCTCACCATAGGAAATACAAACTGAACATGTGAAAGGAATATATACAATTTTATATTGTATAACCAACTATAGGAGATAAATATGTGAACTGGAGCACTGCATTAAGCCCAGATGTGAGGTGTCATTGTAATAAAGTGTTGAAATTCCCTAATAAACACAAGGACCCCATACAGTGTATGTACACATGAATCGTGGATACCAAACACATATTTAACATGTAATGAATAATAAATCAATGCCATAATGCAAATATAATACAACTTAAATATTAAGCAAAGCTAAGCATTGCACAGCCCAGCTTAGTAGGTGTAAGCAATGTGTAGGCCAGCTAAAGCAGTCTGCACATTGGTATACCCCTTTAAGCAATGCCAGCCTTAGGTAAGCAGGTTTGCCTATAGCTTAGCCTTTTCAAAACTGTCCAATCACTGCAAAGTGTGGGAAACCAGCCCTATTTAAACTCAACAGGTGGGGATACATCTCATAACTGGTTGTAGCTTCCCCTTGTAGGCACTATGTCTGGAATGGGAGAGGGTGTGCACTTTTGGGTGCAGTGCTGGGGCATCCAGGAGTCCAGAGTCATGGCAGGACTCCTTGTGAAAGATCATGACATGAGACTGCTGCAGGGCCAGTACCAGGGTTCCCAATACAAAGCGGAAGCTTGGGACTGTCTCATCGTGACCTCACCAGTGCCACTGGCATACCACAAACTGGTGAGCAGGTCAGGTATCACTATGCCGACCTGAAGCGGTGAAAGGAAGATCTCTTCAATAAGTAGATCCAAGAGGCTAGGAGGACAGGGGAAGTCCCAGCCATGTGTAAATATCAGTCCATTACCTGTTTAATAATTGCCAGCTCATGTATATTATGGATAGGTATGGCTAAATATTCCTCTTATGTCTTTCACAGTGGCAAGTGAGTGGGCTATGAACCAGGAGGCCCATGGATGTAGATTGGAGTGGTTGCGATGTGAGGCAGGTTAGTAATACTCTTGCATGTACTGTCATAGGAAATAAATCTAAAAGTAGTAGTAAGTTAATTGCCTGTATAAAACCTGTATTGTTTAAGGCATGTACTGCATACACCAGAGAATAGGGCAGGAAGAATGTCATATAGGTTGTATGTAAATAAAAGCATAATAGCCTGACAATTAAGGTCTAACTGCAGGACTGCATGTGTTCACTCTGGTATCATATGGTAATGTAGAGCTGCAATCACTTAATAGTACTGTTGTAGTAAGCACTGTTACCCACACTGTGCTACATAAGTAAATTGTGTAGGAATGTCTGTATATGACTGTTGTAATCCCAAGAGGGCAAATAGTACAACTGAGAGAGACTTAAACAGAAAACACTGAAAAGACAGACAACAGAATTCAAATACCACACTCAGCTGTGACGTGAACTGTTGTATTTATTTGAACACACAGCCATCGTTCAAATCCTGGGAGAGGTAGTAGGCTGTATGCAGAATCATACCACACAAGTATACAAAAATGTCCAGAATGTTCAGTAAATCAGCCCATAGCTGCTGCCTGTCACACTGCCCCCCTGGCAAACCAGTGGGATGATCCCAGATGTTTATGCAGCAAACAAGACATACAACTCATTGTCAGACATCTATAACAACAAACCTGTCACTCTAGCAACCCCCCAAAATGTTATGAGAGTAAGTAGCCAAGTATGTCCCATCTCCATCCCCATGTTGTCAAGCTGTGACCAGAGTGTGTACAGTAACAGAGTGAGATGTATGTGCATAATACTAAAGTGGAAACTGGTAAATTGTGTGGCAACATGCAGGTAGTGCTAACAAACATTGCTCCCACAGGTCTGTTAAATACGAACACTGTGCCTATAAATAAAAGATTGATATCCTGTACTGGTACTGTTTACTCTGGTATTGTATGGCATTGTTAGTGTTGCAGTTGCTCCGAATAATAAGGTATTACTCATCACTGTCACCCACACTGTACTACATAATACAACTGTCTAGGAAATCCTGTATAAGAGTGTTGTAATTACAAGGTCAGAATGCAAAACCACAGGAGAATTATAGGCAGAAATCAGACAAGAGATACACAGCAATTTCTATATAGCACATTCAACTGTGATGGACAGTATCTTACTTTTAGCAGACATAGCCATGGTTTGAATCCTGGGAGTGGTAGTAAGCTGTATGCAGAATCATTCCCCACAAGTGTACAGAAATGTCCAGAATGTCCAGTTACTTGGCCCATATCTCCTAGCTGTTACCCTGCCCCCTGCCATATCAGTGTGCCAATTTCTGACATGTAGGCAGCATGTCATGTCATATAACTGACTGTCAGACCTGTACATATTTGGAAAATGTCAAATAAAACACACCTGTCATTGTACAAGTCACTAAAAGTTTAAGAGGGCAATAGTGGAAATATGTCCTGGTTCACTTGCATATGGTGAAGACATGCCCAGAGTGTGTGCAAAAAGAGATGGACAGGTATGTGCATAACATCAACCTGTAATCTGGGAGTATGTGTAGAAACAGTTAGGTAGTGTTAACAAACAATACCTCCACAAGTATACCAGGTAAGAGGTGTATGCTGCAGGTAATACCAGTTCATGTATATAGTTGTCGACAGCCATACCACTTCCCAAACTATGGCAATAAGGTAGTGTACTAATATTTGTAAGGTACAGATCACAGCACTGACTAGGAAAGTAATGCGAACTACAGGAATATACTAGTTGTTAATTGACATCTCTCTCTCCTGCCCACCATATCTGCAACAATAAACTAAATACACAACTCAATTGGTATGTGCTGACTTAACTCTAATGTCGGGACATATGTCCTATTGTTTGATAATTATTTAAATCTGTTTTTATGCATGTGCTATGTTGAAATACTCCCACATTGATGGCATGCTGCCATCAATGCACCTGCATGCTATTGTAATGACCATTGTGGTCCCATATTTGATTGTGTTCTGATTGCTTAGCAACTGGTCCATATCTGGTGTTTGGGTTAATGGAAATATCTATGTATGCTGTTATACCTAATCCTGGGATGTCTTGACTATTACTAACCCACATATGTTGATAAAACTTAAACACCATAGCACGTATGGGAAGGCGAGTCCTGGCAGACCACCTGTCTCACCTCAGCTGGCCATGGCACCAGGCACCAGCATGTCTGGGGCCCAACATGGGACCTCCTTGTCCGTTGGTCCTGCACCACCTTTGAGTGGAACTGCCGCAGAGGATGGGGCTTGACCCTCCCCCAGGAGCAGGCACGGACAGGAACCTGTCACCCATTGCCAGGTCCAGGTCATGGTGTGTAGTGAGCTCCGCAGGGAGGGTTGAGATCTGCTACACCAGCTTGAGAGCTATGTGTCGCAACTAGAGGGTCGGCCTGGCTCTCCTACTTAGCTCCCAGCACAGCCACCTTCGGGGCTGTGAAGGTTCAGTGGTGACTGCCCATGGGTGGGGACCTCAGTCCCACTGTTTCCACTAGGGGGCTTATGGGCGTCCAATTTTCCAACACCCCTCCTCATCAAGGTGCTTACCCCCCCACATGTGTCATATACCACCACTGTATGCTTTTTGTTTGTCTTGTCTGTTAACCTACCCAACCTACCTCCCCAAATATACATTCTATTCCTCCCCAACATCCCACTCTCACCTGAAAAAAAGGGCAATCTGTTCCCAAAAAAAAATCTCGTCCCATACATAGCTGTCCATTTTGCACAAGTGTCCACTGGAAACATGTAATCTGATCTAACTGGCTTAACAACATATTATTGTTGTACTCACCCTTCTCTCAGGGGGTATGAGTGTCCAAATATATCTCCAAATTCAGTGTATATGCACAGCTGTTGCTGTAGAAGAAATGGGCAGCTATGGACCTTCCCTACATCCTTCCTGCACATCCCTAGCTATTCTCCCTACTGTCTTTCCCTCTTTGTGCCCCTTTTTCACACTTTTGTATCAACCCTTTTTCATTTCTTTTAAATAAATTAGTGTGGGGGTAAGCAGGAGTAAGCATTTTTAAGCAGCAGTAAGCGGGTTTAAGCCTGTTTGTGCGGGGGTAAGCCATGCCTACAGAGGTTAAGCAATTGAGAAGCTAAATCAGTACAAGAAACTGTAACCTGATGTTAGCAGTGCTTACCTCTGCACAAACCCGCTCAAACATGCTTACAACTGCTTAAAAGTGTCTTAATCACTCTGTAACCAATGGCCCTTGCTCTGCCAGCAACAAAATAAACAGCCTCCCTGATGTTTTTAGAAACATATCATCCAGCACAGGCATTCAACAGTACAGGAAATGTATTTAAACATGGAGATGTATGTGTGTGTGTGTGTGTGTGTGTGTGTGTGTGTGTGTGTATATATATATATATATATATATATATATATATATATATATTTATATCTAAATATATATATATATATATATATATATATGTATGGGTCTACTTCATTTGATCGAAAGACCATTTGGCCTAAACCCATTTGATCGAAATTTCATTTGATCGAAAACCAGAATTCAAGGCAAATAACAGGGATTTGTCCCCCTCCCCAATGTCGTGTGACCCTGGATTTGGTATATATAGTTAGGGGGTATGTGGGGGTGCAGCCCCCAACATTGCGAGCTGTGGGGGGGTGAAGCCCTCATCTAGTTTCCTTTAAAAGAAGAAAATAACACAAAAAGTACAGATTTTAAACGAAAATAGGTGGGGGCTTCAACCCCCACACCACGCAATGTGGGGACTGTGTCCCCCAACTATATATACCAACTATATATACCAGCCAAACAGGTCTGCCCTGCAATACAATACCAACTGTTGCAAGTCCCATAACCAGGACCCGACACAACATGGGCACAGGATGTTAACAGTAATCCATCCTACCTGTATGATATCAGGCTGGTATCAATAACATATCATGCAGTACAATCTGGCCACCATAGGGAATGTACAATGTGGAAGCAATAAACATTCCTAAGATACATCTACACACACACACATATATGCAGATACAAATATATCTATATATACATCAATATATATATATATATATATATATATATATATATATATATATATATAAAACTACACATACACACAGAGCTATGTATAGGAAGATACATATTTACATGGTGCACACCATACGGAACAGCCAGCATGCCTACAGTTGCCAACTTACCAACTGGACACTGTATGAGTTTCCCATACAAAGGATAATTGTTGCCTGAAACATATACCCACAGAGGTCAAAGGATATAACACCTCACACAGGTTTGGATACACGAGAAAGCTTTATTTGTGTACTTTTACAGTTGTATATGCCATGTCATATTGCTGTTTAGACTCTGAAATACATATAAACAGACTAATGCAACTCTCAAACAGATCAATTAATACAGTATTCCGGAAAGCATAACAAATGTTGCTGTCCAGGCCAAGGCCTTCAAGTAGTACAACAGTAAAGACAGACTGGGCCACAGGATAACAATCAATCAACAGTAAGTAATGCAGATGTATAGTCCAGCAGCCACTATCTACACTCTGTACACAATCCCTAGGGGGTAAAACTTCAGTTGACACAATGGGATGTATCTGTTACATAACAAGGCATAACTGAAACCATCACAATCACACTGACAAACAAAACAGTCTGTGCTGCAGGAAGCAGTAGGCCTACATTTACCCAAGGTGAATTGTATGGTAATGTACATCTAGATACCTTAAGGCAACTCACCCCTGATATCCCTCACATGTTGTAACAGCCTAGATTATTTATGGTGCACCCCCCCCACATAGACTGACATACAGGGGCATATACCACTGTTACATACACTGACCTCTGGACTCCATAAGGGCACACATGTATTGTGCAGATGAAGCCCACACATATATGGACCCAACACTACAATATGTGTGGGGGCCACAACAGCAGTGGAATGATGGCAGGAATGGCAGCATGACATACTCACAGGCCACTACATAACCCCTGACAACATGTCATATGGACAAAGCCTGGTATGTAGGTGAAGGACAGAGGCCAGAACACAGGCCCATATGTGAAATAGTGTTGTCATACACTAAGCAAGTTGCTGGTGTTACAGGATAGTCTGCATCATACCCTTATTCAGGAATATGAAGTCAGAAACACAAATGGATGTAGCCATGTACTGATAGCACTCAACACACACACTGCCAGTGATATATCTGACACAAGACTTGTGTGGTGGACAGGCAAAACATAACAGGCACACCTCTGGCCATCAAGTGGATAGGCACACAGTTGAGAGCTATGCAGACAGACTGCAGTCCATGTTAAACTGGTATGTACACACAAACCCTGTAACACTGGTGCTATACAATGCATACAACAACACTACTCACACTCTGTTTGTAGTTCTGGAACCTCATACAAATATGTAGCTAGCCTGAGTGTGCAAGTTCTCTTGTAAGAGTTATTGCTACCTGCTGTTTGTAACACTGCTGCCTACACACAGTAAGGATGTCCACCATACAGGAAAGGTAAAGGGACCATGCCCGCATGATGTAGGGATTTATAGTAGTGGGTTGCCATGACAGTGGTAATTGGAAGTACTACACAGCATGCTGCATGCAGGTAGCAAGTGGAGGACACTGATTGGTGCAGAGGCCATCACCTGATCATGCGCATCACCTTCAAAAGCCATGCTGCAATCTATTCCAAGCAGCTCAGCCCATTTACTGGAGAGAGAGAGAGAGAGAGAGAGAGAGACAAGAAGAGAGAGAGAGACAGGGAGAAAGAGAGAGAGAAATAGAAAACAGATCTACAACCAAAACCAGAACCACAACCAAACCAAAAACAGAAACAAAGGAAGCAGGGTAAGACCATAGCCAAGGAGAAAAAAAACTCATACAAGGACACCATCCGCAAAGGACCTCATTCCCACAACAGGTATGTGAAATACATATGCATGTAATTGACTATAGTACTTGGTCCATAATACTGGTGTAGTTGATGTGGAATGATATATATGTGCCATCAGGTGTTGCTGTTGTAATGATGTTCAGCTGAACAACTGTTATTGACATTAGAGTCTGTCCCTGTGGGTAGTGGGCCATACCTGTCAACTGTGCAGAGCAGCACCGACTGACAAGATGTAAGCCAACTTAGTGTGTGCTGTGTAATGGAAAGGATGTATATTACTGTGGCCAATAGCTGGTGGTGGAAGTAATGCCATAATGATTGACACGTGGGTTCCAGAGCCCACCACTTGCAGGACACTCAGGTTAACATGTATTGTACCATGCTGAAATTCCATAGGTGTGTAATAGACTTACCTGAAATCTGGCCCTATATATACCCCCCTAATGTTAGGCTATGTCCATATGTGGCACCTGTCTGTGTTGTAGCAAGGCAGAACAGTGCAGCTGTGCAGGAAGGAGAATTAGAGATTGTGGACCTGATGTTTGAATGTAGGGTCTATATTAGAACACCGAACTTTCAAAATTTTGAGTGTTCTAATATCGACCCATTTTCAGCGAACACTGAAAATATGGAAGAAACAAAAAAACAAATTTTTTCCTAGGGAAAGAATTTGGTTGTCCATTTGTGTTGCTTCGGTATTTTCAGCGCTGTGGTGGAAAGTTACGGGTCGGGTTCAGGTAAGTGTGCGACTGTGTGGATGTGAGGGTTAGGGCGGGGTAGGTGAGTTAGGGCTAAAGCGTGGGTCAGGTAAGTGTGTGATGGTGTGGATGTGAGTGTTAGGGCAGGGTAGGTGAATTAGGGTTAGGACGTGGGTGAGGTGACTGCGTGATAGTGACGGACCTTAGGGTTAGGGTTTGGGTTAAGGTAAGTGGAAAGTTAGTGGTATATGTATAGTTTAGTGTAGGGTTAGGTGTAAGAGTTTCGGTGTATGTGTGTGGATTGCTGTTTGTTTGGTGTGCTTGTGTTGTGTGTATGTGTTTTGGAGCAGCAATTTTTTTCCATAGTAAAAAATTTGCTGTTCTGTATGTTCGCTGTTTTAAATTTTCGATTAATAGGGTTCGATATTAGAACACTCAAAATTTTGAAAGTTCAGTGTTCTAATATAGACCCTGAATGTATCCCATATATAGGATTGTATATGTGCATATATATATATATATATATATATATATATATATATATATATATATATATACATATATATATATATATATATATATGTAGTACAAACTGGAAGGCACCACCACGTAAAAAGATTCTTTATTCAAACAAAAGAATGAGCGCTTTCGCGTGCATCCACAAAGGCACGCTTCTTCAGATTCAATAAAAAAGATGAAACGCTTTCATTATATCTAAAAAAAAACAGTAATTAACCATAGCTCAATTAACCAATTGCATTCAATTTCCAATTAATCAATTAGGTGATAGCAGGGTGTAACTGAACATCTCTTCAATGAAATTGCTTTAGAAGCCCACAAATTCAAGTAGTATAATACATATCAATAGAAAACCTGTAAACCATCATCAACAGGCTTAAAAGTATATTTGTTCACAGTATATTTTTAGGAAATATAATTACATAGTGTATATTTACATATTTTATATGTCTGGTGTTATACAGATAAAAATAAAATCATCAAATACATCCCTAAACAACCACTGTCAAGGTTTTTCTTTAAGAACCTGTGTTAGAAAGCAAGTCATGTTATTCATGTCATTCTCCTATAGAGAACCCACTTCGTAGTTGTGCATATGAACACAAATTTGATGAATATTCTGTATATAACTATATATACTATATAGATAGCTGCATGTATGTCTACAGATACCCATATGCAGACATATATGTGTGTATATATATATATATATATATATATATATATAAATATATAGATATATATATATATATATATAAACACATATATACAACATAATATATATCTACACACATGTATGTATGTATATATATATATATATATATATATATATATATATATATATATATATATATATACATGTCTCCATATATACAAACACACACACACACATACATATATACGTAAATATATGTCCCCTATATTACCACCACAGTGCTGCATGCTATGTGTGAGGGAACAGCACACATAGCAATACACACAGATATATACAGCTGTAAGTGTGTGAAACATGGAAGGGTATGTAACTTGTTATCCCCTTGTTGGGACCACATTCCCCTTGTCTGTGAATTAGTGAATGGGAATATGGGGAAGGATAGCAGGTATATTTGTGGAGGTGGTTCAGGTTGGTAGATATAGAGGACAGCCTACAAGGGATGGTATATTACACATGTGGAGGGTAAACACCGTGGATGGTGTCTGTGGTCTGTGATGTGGAAGCCCCATGAGCCCGTTATGGAAATAATGGGAAAAAGGCCCCCACCCATTGCTACTCACAACAGCAGTCCACGTCCCTGAAGGTGCCTGGCCTGGAGCTGAGCAGGAGGAGCATGTGGACCCTGTGAATGTGTACTGGGTGCCTCAAGGTGCTGTAGCACATCCCACAAGTGTCTGTGGAGCCCCCTATGGAGCAGACCATGGACCTGACCTCGGGTGACAAGATCATGTCTGTGTGTGCCCCCGGGGGAAACAACATCCCCTGAGGTGGTTCCACCTGAAGGTAGTGCTGGACGAGTAGATGAGGAGGCCCCAGGGTGGGTCCCACATGTGATGTGGCCTGGTAACATGGCCAGATGTGGTGGGAGAGGTGGTTCTGCTGGCAACTATTCCCTAAACATGCTTTTATGTCACTGTTATAGAACATATGTAGGTAATAATAGTCCACACAATCCTGGAACAAGTCCAACAGCATGCATAGATATCCCCAATAACACAGCATTACAAATGTGCAGCAATCACATAGCAAGCATACCACATGCATATATGGAACCATAAGGTCCTGAAAATTGCATGCAGGTGAAATAGTCCATAACAGGCCAGCAATGATAGTGTCCACACAGGGAACATGGCTACAAACACATAGCACGAAGTGTGGTACAATACAATATATATCCCAATGGTAGGTAAGCTGTAGCCATACCTACTGAGTTGTGTGAACAGTTTGTTGTCGCTGATATGGTGGGGGGGTGACAGAGATGTGTATTAGGAACTGTGATACCCTTGCTGCATGAGCTGCTCAGACCTGTTTCCATCTTTATGTCTTTCAGGCAAAATGTCTCATGGCCGTCTATCCGCATATTCAGCAGTGGAAAATGAGGTTGTGTTGAACCACCTAATACATCACTATCTGGTTCTGTTTGGCAGGACCGCCCATGAGCAGCAGGAGTGGACCGCTCTGTAGAATGATCTAGTCTACAGGGTCAATGATGTCGGCCTGCATAACTGCAGTTACGAGCAGGTCGACATCATTGTTCTGACCTGCTTCACAATGCCCGTTGGCAGGATGTTGCAGTCCGGGGGGATCACCTCGCAACAGGGTGGTCATGCCATCCATCCTCCCCTGCCACGTGTTGAGGAGCTCCTTGCCAGCTTCATGGCACCTGCACACCCGCACACCCAGCAACTGGCAGTGACCATTGTGGAGGTGGGTGCTAACCACACACCGGCTGTGGAGCGTGCAGGTAAGGCCACAGGGCACATCAGTAGACCACTGTTGTGTATGCATCTGCATCTGTACAGGTAGATCATGCATATGTGAGATGTCATATATATAGTCTGTTGCTGTGTAGTAGTAATAAATGGGTCTGTAAGATGCTATCGAATGGACTAAATACTGAATGCTATTTAGTCAATCCGATACTGTTGAAATGGCAAAATAGTGAAGTCAAGGTACATCGAATTTTTTCCCAGGGAAAAAATTCGGTGGGCTGTCTTCGGGACTTTGCTATTTCCTCCATTATGGTGTGATCTCAGAGTTGGTATATTTAAGTAGCGGGTGTATGGGGGGCACAGCCCCACACATGGGGGTGTGGGAGACAAAGCCCCCCACTTAAATTTGTGTTTAAGTTTTTTTTTTTTTTTTTTTTTTTATGGAGCAGCAAAGTTTTTTCTCTGGGAACAAATATGCTGTTCTGTTTGTTCGATATTTTGTTGTTTCAATATTATCAGTATGAAGAAATAGCATTCACTAATTACATCATACAATAATATGATATAGACGCTAATAAACAGATGTGCATAAGCGGTAGTATTGCGGACTTGTACTGTTGATGTACTGTAATGTTGCACCCACCCTGTAGCAATGTGGCCACTGACATTGCATCTTTCACACTCTTATGTAGGTCTCTCTGGTATACCACCAAGGCAGCAGCCTGTAGCTAGTGATTATGGTTTATGTTGATGCTTGCCAATACACCAGGCATGTAATGGCTATGGTATATTCCATGCACACATCTAACACACCTACCCATAATGCATGCCGTACATGTTCACATATTGTTGCAGTTAAATGCACTGCATCACACTGGTGACCATGATGGGGTATCTGAAGAGTATGTCAGACACCTGCAAGATAACTAACATCCTGTCATTGTGAAAAGTGTCCACTGGGATGAACATAATGGCGGGACACATGGCCTACAGTAGGAACATGTGTGAAACATCACCCTTATACAGTGCAACAACAGTGTTTATACCAGTATTAGAATGGCACCTGTTACAGGTCTACACTATGGCATAACATAATACTGTGGTCCACATTATTAGCTGGGACTAAGATGTAACACTTGGTGTTCAGTGTATGGGACACTGCAAACTGACACACATGTGTAGGCCATACTTGTCAAGCATCTGCAAAAAGGCTGATGGTAGCAAGAGTGTGTCAGCATGATACATCAGTGCACTGCAGCAGGGATCCTAAGGATGCTAAGAATGGCTGTATCTACACACAATCAGGTTCAGGAACTGTTGCAGGTGTAACCCTACCCTCACAGCAATAGTGACGGCAGTGTGTGAACATCAAGGGATGTGCACATGAGTAGACCTTGCAATCATGCAGAGTTGGGGGACATGTGTAGGGCAGACTGACCATATACTGGCAAATGCAGATGGCCCATGCTAGTATACCCCTGCCAGGAATAGTGACTGCTGTAGTACACATAGCAATAGGTGCAACAAACCGTCATGATAAGGGCATGCACACATATGCACCCACGGAGTGTATGCATCACGGTCAGCATCTGCACACCTAACACATTTCATAGAAATTGCATGTGAATGCACAGGACATATGTCACATATCAGGCTCATGTACTGTTAATATATGCTGTGATGTGGTCCCATGGCAGATAATGGAAAAGTGCAATTTATCAATAAGGTTTGTACACTCCCAATAGCTATGGTATGGTCTGACGGTGTCAGTGTAATAGTACTGGATTGGTGATACATGCGCCACTGATGTTGAGATCTGTAAACCAGATATCAGGCATTCACAAATGACATCTGTCCACATATCATCACAGGTATGTGTCGCTGAAAAACATAGGGGCTGTGAGCATTAGAGCAGACATAACTGATGCAGTAATACACATTCAGCAATGGTTTGTACATCAGTGAGGTTTAGTGCACAGTACATGGCAGGGTGCAGAACAGGTGCACAGCAATACTGTGTACATGGGTGCAGTGTTTTCCAGGGGAAGGGGCATCACCTACTAACAAAGCCCCTGTATCACACACATGTATACTGTTGTAGCATGGATTGACTATAGCTGCACTGCATGCTGTTGAGTACCATATGTTATGCATGTTGACAGATGGGTAATGGGAGGACTGTGTGTACTATCTTTGGGCAACCTCACCTGTGTGTGTGTGTGTGTGTGTGTGTGTGTGTGTGTGTGTGTGTGTGTGTGTGTGTGTGTGTGTGTGTGTGTGTGTGTGTGTGTGTGTGTTGGGGGGGGGTTATTTTGTCTGTAAGTGCAATTTGGTGGAGAGGAGGGGGGGTTGATGCATGTAGGATATGTGTGTGCATGTGTGTGAGTTTGTGTGGGTGTCCATGTATGCACATGTGTGATTGTGGGTTTTTTCATATGGCAGTACTTCCCTTCTGGATTGTGTAGTACATGGACTGACACATGAAACAGCAGGAATACTTGTCTGATATGTAATCACTGGACAGCTGATAGTATAATAAGGTCTGTAGCATGGACCATGCATTGAGAGGGAAAGTAGGCACCAGGTATACCCTTAATATTGCAATCAGCAGAGAGATGAATGACTACCCACATATGCAGCACTACAGATGCAATGGGGAATTACTAGACAACACCAGGGAGTGTATTCATATATTACTGTTGTCCACATGATAGGTTGATTGAGCAGCAGATCTTGCATGTACTGAGCAATACTTACACATGACACTCCAGTGCGTGACATTATGGAGTGAACGTAGTAGCCCCTAACATATAGTGGCCATGCTCATGATGTCCAGACATACACAGGGTAAACATTGGATGACAGCTGTGAGGCCATGTAAAACTTACTCCACTCAGGTCAAGGAGGAAATGGAGTAACAGGTCGTGTGTTATGATCACTCGTCTAGGCATTTAGAGGAATGATACGTTAATGAGTGGTATTAATGAGTGTATGTTACCAAGTGTGATGCAGGATGGGGAACTTATGTGAACAAACATGAGACTGTCTGTAAATTCAGGGACAGGTAGGCATTAAGGTGGAATGGATGTGTGTGTGTGTGTGTGTGTGTGTGTGTGTGTGTGTGTGTGTGTGTGTGTGTGTGTGTGTGTGTGTGTGTGTGTACTGTTATGCAATGCTGTACAGATCTTGAAGTGAGTTTCTAGTTTTCCTCCACAAGTAGCGAAGTGGGTCAGGGTCCCTCCTGCATGCAATCTGATGTTGGTGTCCATACAGACACCGGAGATGATGATAGTACTGTTAAGGCACAAGCAGGGTTGTCAGGGGCCAAAACTGCGCCATCATTTGACATCCCCTTCTTAGCCACCCCAACCCTGCACACAGTTACAGTCCCTATACATACGCCATCAGCAGTGGCCACAGCAGAGGGACAGTTGGCAGTTGGTGGCAGTGCACAAGAGAGTGTGGTATCTATGCCTATTGTGTCTGGTCACAGTAGGCATAGCCGGATGTCCGGCAGGGTACCACATAGGCAGATGTATCAGGGTGCTCGTGGTAGGGCCACTGGTCATCATGCCCCTGGCAGAAGTTCCACAACTGGTACCACCAGGCACATGTTTCAAACTGTCATGGGGGTGCAGGCACATATGGAACTGTACATCAGACAGGGCCTGAGGCTGCAGAGGACTGTTCTTACATCTGCAAGTGACAGCTTCCATGAACTGTCTGGTGCCCTCCGTGATTATACCAAGGTCGTGGATAGATGGTTGGGTAAGATGGTGGGCCTCATTGACTGTGGTTCATCTGTGCTTGAACATGTAGTAGGAGTGTAGCGACGGCTGCATGGACATAGGGCAGCAGCACCAAAAGCTGGTGGTCAACGTGGACATGCTAGAACACCAAGGCACTCCTGTAGTGGCAGTACCAGTCCCAGCACTGCAGGGGGTACTGTCTAGACCACACCACAGCAAGCCACATGTACATGGCCCTGGCCAGTCCCAGGAGGAACCTGGTTCCAGCGGACATCTGTCATCATCAGGGGAGAGTAGCACATCGAGACCTGTACCTGGATGTGCCCATGGAACCCCTGGCAGGCACAGTCCATGTGTCTATGGCCGGAGGTGGTGAACTGCACACCCTACCAGGTATGGTCTGCAGCTGTAAAAAATCACCTGTATAGGGCAGCCACATGGCAGAACTGAGTGCAAGCCCATTTCAACTAATTACACCCCTCACCCACACACATGCTATCAAATGTATGGCCTACCCTCGGTCTCTGGCAAACCAACAACACACCCTGTATATATGATGATACCTGTGCCACATCCCTGCCATCCATAACATCGATACAGGGACAGGCTAATATGGTTCTGATGCACACGGTGACTGTACTACAGTGTATCAATGTACTGCAGTGTAACATATTGTCAGGAGTAATGTTTAATGCATACATATCAGGTAGTGTAGGTGTCCAGCAATGATGCATTATAGCTGTTAGTAACACTGGGTGATTGTGGTCTCCATAATGTTATCCATTTTTGTCGTAGGTGTACATGTGTCAGCAGGAGATTGGTCTGCAGTCACATTCCACAAGGGGTATGGCACTGTGGTGACACCATGGCTGTGACATATCCAGGGTAGAGTTGAACACATTTCACAGGTTTGTATAATAGTTATTGCCTGTGCCACATGGACAGGTGACCTGCTGGGACATGTATAATCAGCAACCTGATGTAGACCCATCCACATACACACACACTCTTTCTTGGCCACACTGGGACTAGACCCCTACCTAGGTATGTAGTGCTACTGAAGTGTGTGGCTTTCATTGCACACAACACACAGCATTTAGGGTGAGGTGTGTTCCAGATTACATGTTACATGCAGAACATCCACAGACATGTTGCTCTTGTTGTTTTTCTTTTGGCTTTTCCCAGTTAAGAGTCACCACAGTGGAACTCCGGTCTGCTAATGATTGGCAGTCGATTTTTACTGTGCTGAAGTGCTAGCCCAATGCCGAACCTTCAATGAAGGCACACCCATTCACGCATGGCTTTCGAATGCCACTTGACCGTGGGGAGGACATGCAGACTCCACACAGAAGGTGCTCCAGCCGAGATGGTAATGGGGAATGTAATGGTTGTATATGGACAATACATAGTGTGACATAGCATCATATACATATTAACAAACACATAACAGGCAGACACACATCCGAGAGGCCTGGGCCTATCAGTGCTAACTAACTTGTCCGTGTGTCCAATGTGTTACAGGTAGGCTGCACACAGCACATGAATAACTGGGCTGGATTGTGGTATCAGTTACCTGTATGGTTGATGGTGACAGTGGCCACCATACAGTGGTACATGGGACATATACCGGGTGTACCATGGTGTAATGACAGTGTACACGGCACCCACATCTCACAGTAGATATTGTACTCCCTGGAACCCATGATGACACTCTGACATACCCACCATCACACATTGCCCATGACTGTGATACAACCCATTGTATATCCCAACAGTGGTACTACAGGGATATGTATCTAATGCACATGCCATAGGCATAGTAGAGTGTTGCATTGTCATGCCTCACCTATGGGCAGCAACAACACTATCCATACTACAGTGTGGCAATGCGTACTGTAATAAGAGTATGTGACCTCGGAATGCTGTACCCTACAGATATACAGACATGCACACATACACACACCTGCCAGATCTCAATGGGTATGCCATGCCTATCGACCCATTTGTACAACATTGTTGTGCTGACAGTAAACGGCTCATGTAGCCATTAGGGAGAGGAGTATAACAGGGTACATGTAATGTCTGATACAGCAGCAGCCACATCTTACTATGACAATGGGTTTATGGTGGTTGTGAAGGTCCTCATGGTATTCCCAACTACAGGTGCACTAACACACAGACACTAATATACTCAGTAATGCACACATACACATATGTGTCAGTACTGGGGTGCATCACTGCAGGTGGTCATAGGTGTGTACCTGGCTAATGTCCATGGAGAGATGGGTTGTTTAGGGGATGTGTGTACAGTGGTATCATGCCACCTGTCATGTGCCAGCAGGCAATCTGTCGACAGACACCACTGTGGTGACCCTCAGGGTGAGAGTGACATGCATCAGCCAATCCTCTGGGTGCATCCTGAAAATGGCCTCTGAGGTGATCCAGTTGACATGTATACAACATATATTACAACACATGGTTAGTGTCTGTGATGGAGACATGTACCCAAGAATGTTCTTTTGACTGTGGTAGCATAGTGGAGGTACCCGTGGCATGTGGTGCGTACAGGGTGTTGTCTCCTGTATGTGCCAGTTATAACACAGCTGGGCAGACATGTCAGTGCCAGTCAAGCATAGGTTGCCTGTACGTACCCAAGTTGGATACCTGCCATCTGCACATCTGTATAGGGACTGACAGACATCAGCTTGGCAAGTAGCTATGCAGTAGGATGAATGTGTTGACAGATAGATATTTGACAACAATATGTATGCCATTACTACATGTTGGAAGCCCTCACTGACATGTGCTGTACAGACGGTAGTCTACAGTTACATTCTACATGTCAGATCATTATCCAGTGGGGGATATATACTGTGACACAGCTCACACACCAGGAAGATGACAGTGAGGCCTCAGAATCCAGCTATGCCTACAGGTGTGCTTGCTGTCAGTACTACATTTAGCTATTCTTGCCTGGGAAAGCACTGTCAACAGTAGTACCGCAATGATACACTACATGCCAGTGTGACAGCACGCAACCTGGGTTACTACCCTTGTATGTAACACATTCACATGGATAACAGTGCTGTACAGGTCTTATATACTTGTGTGTCCCAGACATGACACTCACACCCCTTGCTACTGTAATGACAGCACATAGATCCATATATTGTACATGGCATTACATACACTTATTACAGATGTCATTACCTGCTATGTTATCAGACTGGGATATGAGCACTGGTTACCAGGGCTGAGCCATGCTTAGCAGGTGTCAGCATTGCTGCAATTTAACAGCTAAGCAGATTTGCGCACTGGTAAGCGAAGCCTATGTGGTGTAAATGCCTGTACAGTTAACCGTAGCTTAGCACAAGTTAGCTTCATGCAAACCCACGCAAATGAACTTAAAGCTGCTCAAAACTGCCTTAACCACTCTATATCCAGCAGCCCTTGTTCTGCCCAGCAACAAAATAAACAGCCCTTGCAGGTATTGAACCCAGGACCCTGTATAGTCATAGCAGTTAAGCACTACACCATGACAGCTGTGAAAAACGTTGTTGTTTTTCCAATATATCTGTCACTACACATATTGAATAGCATAGAATAATTGCTTTGACGTCCACAATTGTGTAGTACTTATTATTGATATTACTGTTGCATCACATGTTTTGTTATATCTAAATATACACATATCAGATACATATGGTGAGGTACATCTGGGAAGGTGTACACAACCGTGATGTTTACACATGACAGGAATATGGATATATGCATATACATATGTTGATATATGTCTACATGTACATACAAATATATATTCATACATATGTATGTCTACGTATATATGGCCATTTGTAGATCTCTTGATATATATATATATATATATATATATATATATATATATATAGATATATATATATCGATAGATATAGATATATACGTATGCACATCCTATGTGTACAGATATACCTATTTATGTTGATATATATGTAGATATCTATAACTATATGTGCATACATATCTAATCAGATATACCTATATGTATCTATATATCTGTAGACATATATTCCTGTGTATATGTAGATATATATATATATATATATATATATATATATATATATATATATACATACACATGTATGTAGATATGTATATGTGTATATATATCTATATAGATATATGGACATATATATCTATATAGATGTATGGACAGACATCCTAATGACATCATAGTACAGTACCACTGCTAGCACAGTAATGATCCTGTGGACTACAGCAGAGATATGACCAATAAATGTGGACAGTCTGGCACTCTTGTAGTCAGTCCAGAGATGTACACAAATCTCCTTCATATGAGACATGTGGACCACGCCTCACAACGTGGATGTTATTGGCCATGTACATGGGTATATCACGTAAATACCGGGCTACATATGCCCACACAGTTTTTGCATTCACATACGCCATTCTGTCCTGACACATAATATCTGGTGGTGCAGAGGTCACATGGCCACATACTACCCAGTAATTAGTGACATATATCTGTACAGAACCCCACTGCTTTGTCAGAAATACGCAACAGTTATGGTGGCCTGGCAGCGGTATGTCTTGCAAATAACTGGAGATACCAGCACACTGAGTAATTACACTAGGCTGCTAGGCATGTCACAAAGCACTGTGCAAAGTACAGGCAGACTGCCACAACACTGGACTACATTTTGTATGGGGGAATACACATGTACCTGCAATTATAGCAGGCTGTACATGCATGTCACAGCACAGAGTAACAGACACCTGTGAGAAAGTGCATACCCACAACCAATGTGAACACAACCACAACCACATATGGTACACAAGCTTAATATGACACTATATGGACTGTCTGATAAACACCATCCTCGTATGTGCCACTCACTCACTAACCCTACATACACTGGGTCATGACACAGTGTGGTCTGATGCCTGTCTGTGATATGGGACATGTTTCTGTCTGGCCCTACAGACACGTAAGCCAATAGGGTACCATACACTGGAGCAGCATGTAACATCAGATAGAACAGGACCAAGAACAATGGCATCTACCACCGTCTTTGCACAGCCCAAGGTACGTAGGCGCAATACACATACTGTCGACAATTACCATAAGTACACAGACCCAAGTACTGTACACACAACAGCAGAATGCCCATGTCATGTCCTCAGAAACAACCCCTACTATACATAATATGTCTAGCAGTCTGATATCTGACAGGCTTGTTATCAGGTATGATGTCAATAAATAATGGTGTACAGAACATATGCACCTCTTACTGCATATGTACAAAGGTTGACAGACTTGTGGCTGGAGCTACAAACACTGGCTCATTATTGGCATGTTGCTGTGATAACCTCATACATTTACTGCCATACCAGGGTTTGTTGTGACATATGTCCTATGAGGGATATGAAGTCAGTAACTCTCATGGCTGTCACCATGTACTGACTGCAATCCTCACACTATGTTTCTGCAGTACTCAGACAGGTGTTCTGTGAGTAACACAAGAAACAAAAGGCTCCACACACTGCCCAGTCTGCAGATAACCCTACAGATGGGAGTTTCCTCAAACACATAACACTGTCATGACAGGTATTAAATCATGTAGAACAGCCATATCCACACACACCCTGTTAAACTGGCATTACTTCAAATGCAGAAGAGCAACACTTACATTCTGTAGTCATGTCTGGCACATCCCCCTCCTGTCTGTTGGCCCATTTCCACAGTATATCTTGTTAGAGGTAAATCCCAATATCATCTGTGATGCTGTTTGCCAAACACCAAATTTAGGTCCTGCTCACAGTGAGTGAAAAGTCCCAACACCAACATGATGTTCCTAGATATTGGAGGTTGTTTCCATGCAATTGGCTATGGGAATGTTACCACAGCTGTTTCACATGCAGTCAGCTAGAGGGGGACAGCAGTTTGTGCAGAGGCCATCAGCCGATCATGAGCATCACTTACAAAACACAAGCTACTGCCTAAGCAAAGCAGGTTTACTTCTCCACATCAACCAGAGAGGGAGTGAAAGAGACAGACAGAGACAAAGTAAGTCAGGGAGAGTAAAACCTAAGCATGTCTGTGTCACACATCTACCAGTACAGGGTTTCAACCCCCTGACTAGGCATTGCTATCACATGTCTATGCAGTTATTGCTCGCATCACATAGCTTACATGTTAGAGAGCTGTCCAAAGGTATATCTGATGTTGAGTGACATCTGCAACAGTGATATAGTAGCAATACATTAGGTGTATTACACTTGCCTGCCTACATAAATAGGTGTCAACATCAACACAGCCACACTCTCTCAAGGACTCACACACATTGACACAGTTGGCAGGGTCAGGAATAGACTTCATACAGTAAGGCACAGGTATCATATGCACCACAGGGGTTATCCGGATGTTATATGGGCAAAGGGTATGTGAAGGTGTCTGACATCAGACAGTATGCTTCAGTAGGCCAATGGGAGTTGTAGAGAGTATGAACATGGTCGAAAACATCATAATCCACACACACAGACACAGGGTGACAGTACTGACATGCATGGGTGCATTGCATCATGGGTGTATAGTGGTTGACTGTGCCAGAAGGTTATACAAGGTTAGGTGAAGGGTACACCTTGGCATCAGGCCACATGACAATTGTCTACAGTGTGGCTCAGGGGTGTAGTGTCTGTATTGGCCCACACAGGTGGGTATTGTATTCACCATCCAGTCACCTGGGTTACTATTGCGTGTGGCCAGTGCTGTGCAATGCTTACCATGTATGTGTTCTATAGTCCATGACATGGACGGTGTTTGGGATGTGCACACATCCCACATGCATGTTCAGTGACATGTAAAACTGTACCTGTGGTGTCTGGCCCATGTTGTGTACACAGATTGTTATCATCAGATGTGCTAGTCCTGGCCTCATGTGGCAGGAACTGGTAATGGACACCAGGTTTACCTTGCACCTACATTGATAGCATGATACAGATATTCCCTGGTGTCAGTGGCATCTGTCCATACAGGGTATGTGTTTAAGGCATGGTATGTCAATTGTGAGTCACATTTGATGGCATCACAGTTGTTGCAGGTGTCCAGTGGGGAACATAGTGAAGGCGCACTGTCTGCAATTATGTGCCTATTGTAGTGATGGGACAGGGTGCCATGCCCTCTGTAGTCCACTGCAATCACACCATGGTTACTATCTGTGGGCAATATGCAGGGTACTACCAACAAAGTGGTTGTTGCCTAGGCAAGTGTGTTTGTGTATGAGACATGGGTTGAGAGTGTTCTTTGGGTAATACAAGGGTTGCTTACTTTGTTCACCAGGCCTTGATGTCACATGTAGGGATATTGATTGGCACCCCAGCCTCTTGGCTATTTAGCATCTGTCATCCTTGTAAAGTGGACATTGTGACATATAATAGGCCCACCATATAAGAAATTTGCAACACCCGCTCCACAATGAGTCTAGTTGTTGCACACTCACAGCCACCTCCACACAGGATACAAATGACAAATGCAGACACACACACACAGTTGCCATGTCTGAGATTAGAACTCCTACCTAACTAACTTATCACACTACAGCATTATGCCATTATAGGACACACCACAGAGATTACTGGACTACTCCTTCCCCAAAGGTGCATTTCACTGGGAATGACATCAGCAGGCTTGCCAAAGAAGGGCAATGGCGGTTGTAGTAGCTGTGAATGGCCTCAAAAGATTGCTCTCTACACAGACAAACAAACACACACACAAACACTCAAACATCCACACTTGCCATGCTTGGGAGTAGAACCCCTACTGAGCTACTATATGACACTACAGCATTCTACTGCTATAGGGTGCACCATGGAGATTACTGGACTACTAATTCTCCAAAGATGTATTTCAGTGGGAATGACATCAACAGGCTTGCCAAAGAAGGACAATGGAGGTTGCATTGACTGTGAATGGCCTCAGAAGAATTGCTCCCTACACAGACAAACAAACACACTTGCCATGTGAGGGAATAGAACCCCTACAAAACTACTATACCACACTACAGCATTACGCTGTTATAGGGTGCACCACAGAGATTACTGGACTACTCCTTCCTCAAAGGTGTATTTCACTGGGAATGACATCAGCAGGCTTGCCCAAGAAGGGCAATGGAGTTTGTAGTGACTGTGAATGGCCTCAAAAGCATTGCTCCCTACAAAGTCAACTACACACGCAAACATCGACACTTGCCATGTCTGGGAATAGAAGCCCTATTGAACTACTATATCACACTACAGCACTGACCTTATAGGACACACCACAGAGATTACTGGACTACTTCTTCCCCAAAGGTGTATTTCACTGTGAATGACATCAGCAGGCTTGCCAAAGAAGGGCAATGGCGGTTGTACTGACTGTGAATGGCCTCAAAAGCATTGCTCCCTACACAGACAAACAAACATCCACAACTGCCATATCTGGGAAGAGAACCCCTACCAAACTATTATATCACACTACAGCATTACGCTGTTATAGGAAACACCATGGAGATTACTGGCAACTCCTTCCCCAAAGGTGTATTTCACTGGGAATGCCATCAGCAGGCTTGCCAAAGAAGGCCAATTGAGGTTGTATTGTCTGTGAATGGCCTCAAAAGCATTGCTCCCTACACAGACAAACACACAAATATCCACACATGCCATGTCTGGGAATAGAACTCTCACCTAACTAGCTTATCATACTACAGCATTACACAGTTATAGGATGCATCACAGAGATTACTGGGCTACTCTTTCCTCAAAGGTGTATTTCAATATGAATGACATCAGCAGGCTTGCCAAAGTAGGGCATTTGAATTGTAGTGAGGGTGACTAGCCTAAAAAGCTCTGCTCCCTACACAGACTCACACACACTAGCCATGTCTGGGATTAAAACTCCTGCCTAGTTAGTTTATTACACTACAGCATTACGTAGTTATAGGATGCACCATAGAGATCATTGTGCTACTCCTTCCCTAAAGCTGTATTTCAAAGTGAATGACATCAGCAGGCTTGCCAAAGTAGGGCATTTGAATTGTAGTGGGTGTGACTAGCCTAAAAAGGCATTGCTCCCTACACAGACAAACACACACACACACACTTGGCGTGTCCAGGATTAGAGCTCCTACCTAACTAGTTTATCACACTACAGCATTACACAGTTATAGGATACACCACAGAAATTACTGGGCTACTCTTTCCCCAAAGGTGTATTTCAAAGTGAATGACATCAGCAGGTTTGCCATAGTAGGGCTTTGGGGAGGGCAGTGTGTGTGCATGGCCCATAACCCATTCATCTAGAGGTAGACACACCACACTCAGGCACACACAGGTTTATATTCCGCAGGTACGTGTATACAACTGCTGGATGAGTACTGCCTTGTACAGTCATGTTGCATAGTTAGCACTAGCACCACAGAGTCTATAATGCTGAGGGATACCAGTGGCTAAATTCTACGGTGAGTGACATTTACACATCATGAGGTTGTAGCCATTTGGCTGTGTGCTGGGTGGGACAGGCCTCATGATGGAAGGCTCTTTGTCACTGTCACTCTCTTCCACATATCTATTTATGTGTATTTTTGGCATATTGTAGTGTGTTTTCCTTGGATATATGTGTGTATTCCTATCCAATGTGTGTGAAAGCATGACTGGTGCATACTGAGGAGTGTATGCACTAACATCTGCAACTGTCAGATATGTATGGTCCACTGCTATTGCTAGACATGGGTTTCATTTCTTTAAGTGTGTGAGCATGCCCAGTATGACCTTTCAGTATGTTGTTGTCTGACATTGCCTTCATTTCTCTAAGTGTTAGAGTATGCCCAGTATGCCCTTCTGTATTGAATGTATGGATCCATTCCAGGTAGATTGTACTCCAGCACAGACATTTGTGTTCTATACCTACAGCTAGCAAATTGTTTCTGCAGGATATATGTAGATCAGTTGGCAATATTGGGTCAAACTGGGCAAGGGATAGTGGGTACTGTAGGTAATTGTGTCTGTGCTGCTTCTGCTACATGTTCCTTTGTGATAGCAGAGATATTCAGACATGTGTAGTGTTATACACTGTGATGTTTTATGTCCTCAAGTACTGTCAGGTAGACTTTTTTTTTGCAGTGATGTCTTGGGGAACACAGGGTGAATGCAGCTGTGTCCAGTATTGTGGTCAAACGCCTACATATTCCTGCAAACTAATACCATTCTGAAGGTAGAGCTGTCAACACTTGCTGCTGGGTCTGTGTAACTGGTTCAGCACCTTGGTACAGTGGTGGCAGAGGATCCCAATCTTGTACATCCATCAACATTACAGTATGGCCATATCTTACTGTGGCAAGACCTCACAGCTGTACAGATTCACACAGGTTACCCAGAGGCAGGGGTCATAAGTCAGGGCATTACCCCTATTGTGGTGTTTGGGCAGGTTTGTAGCCACCCATTTTTTGTGTTTGTAGCCAGGGATAGTATGTGCACATGGCTGTGTTTTGGACTTCACACATTCCATACTGCCCATGCTCCCACCCCCCCTCTATTATTCTATCCTCTTCCATACATTATGCAAACATTCTCTGATACTTTCCCTATAGTTATCACCTCATCATAGCAGTGTATTGGCGTTGGTCCACAGTTCATGCAGTGGGACATGGTGGACATGTTACTGTGGTTTGTCGACATGGCCTTGCATATGGGTTCTGTGGACTGTGTTATGTTATTTGGGAGTCCATAACATAACATACATTGGCAGTTCAGGTGAGACACAGGCCTTTGGCAGAAGACTATAGGCCATTTGGTAGTGATGCAGGCCAGCTGTAGCAGGCCGTTGCATTCTGTCGGTCCTACAGTACCAGATTGCTATACAGTATATTCCCCTGGTGTGACAGGGTAGGTGTGCTAGGTGTTCATGCCAATACTTTCTGTCAGCATTGATATGGTGGTGTGGATGTTGGCAGGGTGCTGCTTACAGCTAGGGACACACCTGTATGGGACACCTGCACTGCATGCTGCATTCCTTTGCTATTGCCATACACAGGTGGGGGTCATATTGTACCCATTCCTAACAGCAGGGATAAAACCGAAGTTGTACCTGTGGGTGGTGGTTGGATGAGCAGGGTGCATGTGTGCTATGGACACTACTTGCATCTGACACACAGATATGTATGGGGCATTCCACTTATGCTGGCTTGTTCAGGGACATCAGCTGTTTCTCAATACATCATTCCTATGACCTTTGTGATCTGCGAGTGTTTGGCCAGACGACATCGGTATTCCCTACTACAAGCCCGGAAAATGTGATGCAAACCTGTATGTACAATTCCAAGGGTGTATCCATTTCATGGTTACACATTATACACTGTCTGTGGTACTTTCCCCTGAGTATTGCTTGTATAACTGGCCCAACAGTCATGCCATGTCCATCTTTCAGATGGTGACACATATTACCTCCAAACATTTACAATGGCTTACTGCTAGAATGTGTTATACTGAGGAGCATTGTGTTTGGCACTGCAGTTGTGAGGACTTGGCCCTGTCATCGGCAGTACTGGGCAATGGCCACCAGGTCAAGCCTCACAATGCATACATACTGACCACTCTCACACAATATGAAACATACACCGACCTAACACATGCATACCTGCATATTGTACAAATGCTACAATCTATCCTGCTACCTTGGCCACCTCAGGTCATCTGTGTTCCACTGGTATTATACTTACACATACATGTTACTACATTTCTACATCGGATGCGGGGGGCATGCCTGATTATTACTACATGTCTACATAGGATGGAGAGGCATACCTAGATGATGTTTTCTACATTTCTACATAGGATTGGGGGGCACGCCTGACTGTTTCTACATTTCTACATAGGGATGGGGGGCACACCTGACTGTTACTACATTTCTACATAGGACTGGGGGGCACACCTGACACTTGTACACATTTGCTATGACTGTACTGGTATGTCAGGTACTCCATTTCATTCTGTATTCTAACCTATCATGCTGACTAGAGGCATATTAGTGTACTGCAAGTCTTAGGTTTGATTGACCTACATATCAGGTTCTGACTTTGTACTCTTCAGAACTAACATCCCACTGCCTGACCTGATGTAGTCTGTCTGTGTAGGCCTGGGGGGTTACCCATAGCCATCATTCAGAGGCCTTAGCACAGCCTTTGTTTGTGTTTGTCTACACCTGTCCTGCTGGCTGAGACTGTTGTTGGAATTGTGAACCTCCCTGACTGGCATGTGTGTGTCATATGGACACACATGTGGCCCAGCACATTTCCTGCAGTGGGTTTTGTTACCATGTGTAGTACTGGTTATTATGGTGACACCAGTATTTGTTACAGATCTCATGCTGCCACTACAGGTGTCTACTATCTACTGGCATCCCATTCAGCCACCTGATTCCCTTGCATGCTCACATCCATACCATAGATACAAGTAACAAAACTCCATTCGGCAATTGGTATGAAGAGTGACTTACCTTGTGGGTGTGCCAGCATTGAGGATGGTGCTGGAGGGCTGCCTATGTTGGATGCACATAGTACGCTCCCTATACATGGTTGAGAACAGGTAGCGTCATGTTTGGCATCCCTTTTACTGTATGTGCGAGTCAGAGAGAGGTGTCATACCCTGGATCTCTACTGTGTCAGTGTATGTGCTATGTGTTGTCTCTTTGCCAAGGCCAGGGCATACTGGGCACGCCTCCTTGTGCCTACTGGGGCAGGCTCAGGTTGTTACCTCCTCCGAGTCACTCTGTGCCTGTGCAGGCCTTGGCAATGGTGGGGGTCTGTGTGGCCATGCCCTGTGCTGTTCCTGCTGCAGCTGTTTCTGCAGGATCATATTGTGTAGCATGGCACGTACGATGACAGTTTGTGTACATGTAGCAGGTGAGTACTGCAAGGCTCTCCCGGATGTGTCCAGGCACCTGAACTGTGACTTGAGCATCCCAAACTCACAATCTGTTATAATTCTGGTCTGTGTGTGTGTGTGCCTCATTATGGAGTTTTTATTTGTGTGTGTGTGCATTTCTGATGGGTATCAACAGCCACAGCTTCAGTGTGTAACCTGCATCCCCCACTAGGTGACCATAAGGGATGTCCCCATTAGCAAATCTCTGGTATAGCTGCATTAGATGCCAGATGTGGGAATCATGATAGCTTCCAGGGCAGCCAGCACACACATTCATTATAATGCCCTGGGTATCACACACAACCTGGCAGTTGATGGAGGGGAAGCCCTTACGGTTGATGTTGACTCTACCTCACTCACCAGGTGTTGCTTTGATGCATATGTGCCCACAGTCTATAGTACCCTCTACCTCAAGGTATTCTGCTATTTGGTGGAAGAGATGCATATTGTTGGCCAACGCCTTACAGGTGCTGCAGAAATATAAATGCTCACCGGCATGTGCTGACATGGCATCCAGAAACTGGTGGAGTAACCTGGATGCTGAAGCCTGTGAGATCTCCATGATATCCCCAGTTGGCCTTTGGAAGGTACCTATGGCTAGTATTCTTAGGCCTACACATACCTTGGTATCCACTGGGATGGGTTGCCCTCTGTTAGTTCTGTGTGTCAGGCATGGTCGGCATAGCTCAACAATTTGCTGTAAGAGGTTCCTGTCCACCCTATAGCGTTCCACTATCTCCAGGTCATGTAGCCCCTGGTTGGTTACCCTGGGTCTGTACTCCCTTCTCCTTCTCCTCACTGTGGGTTGGTTGACAGCATTCTCATCCTCACCAGCCTCAGCCTTTTCCACATGTTGATGTATGATAGCTACTGCAGCCCCTATCATTTTGTTGTTTTTTGTTTGTTAAAATTTCCCCACTTGTATAGACAGGTGGTGTAGAGTATGTGGGAAAAACCAGAGCGAAAGGTGTTTGCATAGTTTATAGTATTGTTCTGGGCTGGACTGGGCTGGGCTGGGCTGGTCTGCTGCCTGTGTAATTGTCTGATTCTAATACATTTCACCTGCCAGCTATGCTAGTTCTCATTGATTACCTTCCTACTATTTTTTTCCCTTCCCATTGCCTTCCTGTTTAAGCCCGGCGGTACGCCGTGCAAACATAGTGCTCAAATGTGCACAGAGCTGCTATTTCCTGGTTTACTTTTTCTTCCCTTTAAAACCAGGTGCGCGGCAAGCACACCCGCTTAGGCAATGTAAAGAGTGCTAAGTGGCCTCAGACACACCTTCTTGCTTAGCTCTGCTAAGCTAAGGGCAAACCTGAGTCACAGGGCTCCAATCCACTTACAGTATGCCTGACACACACCCCCATGATGTCATTTAACTCCTAGGCTTGCACCAAGCTATTCCTGCACTTACACTGTTCGGTGCTGACTAGCATAGAGGGGAAATCTGGGATTCAGTATCATTCCCCTCATTTGCATAGGATTGCCTGCTGATGCATAGTTACAGGTTCCACACTGAAGAGTCCCCCCTTAGCAACCACTATTCACTGGCCATGTTGTCTTCTGCCTGCCATTGAGTATAATGGCAAAATAGTGATTTTGGTTAGAATGCTTATTTCAGGTTATTTTTGTTTTATTTTTCACCCGATCCCATTTGCACTCCACTGCCCTACACTTAAATAGCAGAAAATTGGCTAAAAAAATAAAAGTTATTTTTTTCTTTTTTTAAACTGTTTTCCATGCCAGTAGCCATATATTTGGCTATTGGCATGCTTTACACTTTATATACACCCTTTATTTGGAGCTGTCATGGCTCTATTTTGTAGTTTATTTATTTTATTTTTTATTTATTTATTTATTTATTTATCTATCATTTTGTTAACCAGGAATGTCCAACTTGGAACAAAGCCAATTTTCAGTGGAGGCTCAGGGAGAAACGCTCCAGATGCATGTCTTTGTGGTTACTAACCGAGTACATTTTTGCAGATTACACTAGTCCTGCAAGGCCATCTGCCAGCTTCCTGGATCGCAAATTCACCTCATTTGCATGGTTTTCACCTGCAAATGGGGTAATTTGCTTACAGGAGCTGCATCCATGCAGGAATAGTGCAGAAGCTCTCATGCACATCCATACAGATTATTCCTGGATCACACAGCAGACATATTTCCTCCTCAATCTCCTGCACTGTTCCTGCACATCATGCAGGGCTTGCTGAATCCGGGGGAGTGTTAAGCATAACATTACGTGCAAATAACCTCAACTGTATCATAGTCTCAACAATGTCTGTTTTACTTGCTGGTATAAAAGAAAGGCCCCAATTCAAGATACCAATCTGTTTGGCAGTAAACTCATAAGAAGATAAATTGAAAACTAAGTCATTCTGTGCTGTTTCCAAGCTGAATGGTTGGTTGCTGACATCTTGACTGACAATTTCCGTTTCCTTCTGTCACTCCGTAATTTGGTATCTTTTATTGGAACCAGTAGCACAGGAAAAGGATTAGCTGAAGCTGATGAAGTGGTAGGAGCTGAAGACAAAACTGTCACTTTCCGTTTAGTCAAGAGCATTCACTCTCACCTTCTCAGGAGATATTGTCAACAGTAGATAGCAAAGAAAAAACAGCACCATCTACATTCAAGGAGGCATGTAATTCAGAAGATGAAGAGGCGTGTTTATTAATACCGTATTGAATATTCACAGGAACATTCCTTTCCATGCTTGCAGGTGCAACACCTAAACTTCTAGTGTCCACTCTTTCAATGTTACTTGTGCTACGTGGCCACATAAAAATATAGCCCTTGCAGAAATCATTAAAATCCCGGTTTCATTTCCTAATTTTGAGAGCCTTGAGTTTACTTTCATAAACCAAAACATTTGTAAATATTTCATCAAGCTGAAGCTGATAGGTGTCAATGATACCTTTAGAGTTCATCTCTTTAAGAAGGCTATCAATCTCTTTCTGTAAATCATTCTCAGAAGGATTTAAGAAATTGATCAGCAGATGCATATAGTTAAAACTTAATTCAATGTTCATTTCCTGCCATTTATGTAGAAGTTCAGGGAATGCACTACCATGTGTAGGCATTCTAAGTATGCGTGGCCCTCTAGGGACTACCTTAAAGTGAAGGCAAGTCTCTAGATGCAAACTTTGCCACTGGTAGCATTTTAGATCATATAACTTATTCTCAATAGTCCTTAGTGCATTCTTAAAAAACTCAGCATCAGGCATAGAAGTATTATCATGATGTTCAACATTACCCAGCTTCAAAGCGAATAACAAATTGTTATTCACCTGTACCAGCCACTGCAGTCTATTAGTAATAGGAGCCACATTGCTCATTTTTCCTACATTAGGTATATAAGCCAATTCCATGTCAATGCCATCAGCCATGCCTGCCAGAGATAGCCAAAAACAACTCAGTCTAAATGAAAAACAAAGCTACTTCTTAGGCAGTAAAGGACCTGTACAAAAACCATGAACAGCTGAAAAAAATAAGTCCTGGACCAAACACAGCTTCTATGGGACCAACTTTAATAAAACAGACTTAAAAAGAAAATTAAAAATAGGTTAGCTCATTCATGCCTTGCAATAGGCACTTCATCAGACAAACTAAGAGCAAGCATATGCATCCTATATAGCAACACTAATTAATAAATCAATGAAGCAATTTACGATCTTTAAGCAATGGTTTCAAGGGCACACACTCATTCAAACCTGGATACTTATGTGCCTGTAACAGCACTACCCATCTACTTTCAGCTTTCTCTACCTTATTATTTAAATCCCCACCCCGTTTATCAGCATAAACACATTGTAAAACCATAAAATAAAAAGAATGACCATTATGAGCAGATATATGCTTATACAATGCACTAGTAGAATCTTTGTGCCTAATATAACCTATATGCTCAAGTAAGTGTTCCCTCAAAGTCCTGGTAGGTTTTGCAACATAGAAACTATTACATTTCATGCAGGTAGCAAGATACACTAGATTCTTACTCAAACAATCTGCATGAAATCTGGGTAGGAATCTAAAATCTATAGTAGGAAGCTTAATTTTTTAGAACCTGATATATAAAGACAAGCTGCACAATTTCTACAAGCAAAAGTACCTTTTCTATCTGAAACTGCAAAAGTACCTTTAATATCTGAAACTGAAGTCAACTTCTGTTTGTGCTTATAACAAAGTTGTCTCTTAAGGGAGAGCCCATTTTTAAAACAAAACCTATGCACATCACCTACAATCCCTAAGATTCTGTCATCAGATATGAGCACTGGCCAATTATTCCTTATCACATCACATACACTGCTCACATCGCTAAAAAAAAGTAATAACAGGTTTAGCATATCTATTATGTCCTACTCTTCTCTTAGGTACCATATTCTCACTCTTTCTCACTCTCAAGTCCTACAAGTGCTTCAGTATAACCATGAGTTGTTAGACAGGGGTTATATGGTTAAGGACCTTGATAGAGCACGTGTTGATGTAGTGAGAGCAAGATGTAGAGAGGCACGTCCCTATTTTTCCAAGAGTTTCAGATAGAAAAGGTACTTTTGCTTGTAGAAATTGTACATCTTGTCCTTATATATCAGGTTCTAAAGAATTTAAATATCCTACTATAGATTTTAGATGCCTGCCCAGATTTCATGCAGATTGTTTGAGTAAGAATCTATTGCATCTTGCTACCTGCATGAAATGTAATAGTTTCTATGTTGGAAAAACTACCAGGACTTGAGAGAACATTTACTTGAGCATGTAGGTTATATTAGGCACAAAGATTCTACTAGTGCGTTGTATAAGCATATATCTGCACATAATGGTCATTCTTTTTATTTTATGGTTTTACAATGTGTTTATGCTGATAAATGGGGTGAGGATTTAAATAATAAAGTAGAGAAATCTAAAAGTAGAGAGATAGTGCTGCTACAGGCACATAAGTATCAAAGGTTGAATGGGTGTGTGCCCTTAAAACCATTGCTTAAAGATCGTAAATTGCTTCATTGATTAATTAATTAGTGTTGCTATACAGGATGCATGTGCTTGTTCTTAGTTTGTCTGATGAAGTGCCTATTGCAAGGCATGAAAGCGCTAACCTCTTTTTAATTTTCTTTTTAAGTCTGATTTATTGAAGTTGGTCCCATAGAAGCTGTGTTTGGTCCTGGACTTATTTTTTCAGCTACTTACAAACTTCTGCTGATTCCTTAGCTTTTCCTGCCTCTATCCTAATCAACTGCTCCATCACTGAAAGCTATGTCTCACCCTATTGGAAATCTTCCTCCCCATAAAGGTGGAAACTCCTAAGAGCTTTCAAACTCCATGCCTATAGCCATACTGTCAACTCTCAACCATTCCGGAGAAGTATGTCCAGTCTCATCCCTTCAGCTTTCTCCCTGATTACTGACTCATTCCCTCAACACAGCATGGTTTTCATCATTTTCATATTATACTTTCCCAACTAATCACTTCCCAGAAACTCATCTATTGTCTGGATGAATATTCTAGTTTGAGAAATATTCTTCAGCTCTATAATCCAGTTAGACAGCTGAGATCCTCTGACAAAATCTTATTAACTGATACAAAAGCTAATAACTCAGCTAATGACTCTTTGTACTCTTCTATCCTGGCAAATAATTTGGAACTCCCTTCCTCTCATTGTAAGAAATAATGTAAATGACCATGTTTTTAAGACAAAAACTAGCAAAGACCTAAAAGATACCTGATTCTGTACATGCTAAACTAGTGGTTGATAAATTTCCTGACCTTTACTTTCTTCTTTTCTTTTCAAGCACTAAATTATGCCCTTAGTTATTGGTTGAAAATCTCTTCCTTGTCTTCTACTTCTTCCTGCTACCTATCCTAAAAAAAACATTCTATATTTTCTCTTAATACTAATCTTCCATTTTTCTCCATTTCTATCCTACTTCCAAATATGTCCCATAGCTCTTCAGATGCTATCGCTATGAATTAATGATAATCTGTTAAAATGTGTTATATTTGTTGATTACTAGTATACCTCTGTATACTGTGCACTTTATGTAATGCATTTTCTGGAGTTTTCCTCCCCAGAAAAAAAATCATATCTCATTACATGATGTTGCTGTTAATTAATTATACTCTGTTTACATTTTGTATATTTGTTGATTACTTGCATACCTCAGTTTACTATGTTCTTTATGTAATGTTGGAGTTCTTCTGGTGCTTTTCTCCCTGGGCCTTTGCTGAAAAGGAATCTCTTGGAATAATTTCCAAAAAATTGCTGCATCCCATCTTCCACACTAATCCAGCTATATCCTGTATAAACATTTGAAATCCATATTCCTTCTGTTACTCTAAGGGATTTCTTAACTTTAGTCACCAGTCTTTTTCTGGAGAGTGCATGGGTTCCTCTCTCTATCCACCCCAGTATATCTTCATTCCATATTCAATTTACAGAGACTTTGCGCAGTATTCTTGAAACCCATGGACAATTCTGCATGTTCTTTTTTACTCTGTTTATCATCTAATATCCTTCATTCTGATTTGTCTGCTAGTGTTACTTCAAACACGTCTGAAGTTTTTTTTTCAAGCAAGTCACAGAATCATTTCTCAAATTAAGGATATTAAGGGAAAAAAAGAAACCTCTCCTATTTTCATTGACTCTACCAATTTTTCTTCAGCAACCTGATTATCTTTACATTTTCATTGTTCTTCTTCTCACCAATCAGCTATGCAGTCTGAAGGCATCACCATGTTTTATCATGTGTCCAGCAAACTTTTGTGAATTAAATATTAATATCCATCACACCTTTTTAGTTATACTATCTTTTACATCTATTATAACTAAAGCTACCACAATACTACTAAGCACTAATTTTCAAAGAAAACTGCTTCATGATCTTCTTCAGTTGGACAGACTTTTTCAGTCAGTTTTCACAAATTTATCCAAAGGAGACTCACAGGCCATGTGCCCTTCTATTATTGTATCTCATTTATTATCCTAAATCTGATTTGCTCCTTTATGCAAGTTAAATAATTTATGTAGTTTTTGAATCTTTAGTCTCCTTTATTGCTTCATTTATTGTTTCTGTCTATTCCTTGAAGTTCAAGTAGTAGTTGTTAATCTTCCTCATTCACATTTAATATCACACATCTTTTATTCCTTATCCCATATTACATGCCCCCTTTACCTGCCACTAAAGTTATTGTGACCTAAATTTAACTAGTCCTCACCCTGAATTTCTTCTACATTGTTCAGTTTAACAGTTCCCTGGATTCACTAATCTTCTGGGCAGGATTAGCTTAGTCCTGCACAGAAGCGCCCGTTTAGGAGCAGGATGGCAGTGTGCCATGCATATTAACAAGGTGCGCTGTCCAAGCTCCTAGGCTTACACGGAGCATGTACTAGTGCAGGGGGCATGTCTGAGAGCAGAGCTCTCAGAATAAACACACCCCTGCAATGTAGAACAGCAGAAGGTGTTAAGAAATGAGCGAGATTGCTCATAGGGTCCTCATATCCCCACCAACAGTCCCCCATGTGTACAACAGCAACAGTACATAAAAATCAAATGAAGACACCCCTTTATTTTTATTTTAAAAATCCTAGTACAGCTAACCATAGGTGCGCAGATATGCCCATCGCTTAGCTATGGTTAAAGCAGCTTAAAAGGCTGAAGAGGATAACAAGGAAGATTTATGCAAATGAAGCAGCATAGCAATAGTGTAGTGGGCAGAGCATTTGCCTAATGAGCAGGCATTCCCCGTTCGAGTCCCACTGCAGCGCAGTCTATTTTACATGGCAAAGCATGTTATAACCAATATTTATGTTGCAAAACTCACGAAAAAACATATATTTATAAACTGGAGTACTGCAGGAAATGCACATGTGAAGTGTCAGTATCATAATGAATAAGGCACTAGTAAGCATGTTTAAGCACAAATAAGCAGTAGTACACATATGTAAGCACTAGTAAGCGTGTTTAAATGCATTTGCGTGGGGGGTAAGCATTGCCTACACAGATTAAGCAAAGTAGAAGCTGAGTGTAAGAAACTGTAACCAGAAGTAAGTACTGCTTAGCTCTGCACAAACCCACACAAACCCGCTTACAACTGCTTTAAAGTGCCTTAACCACTCTGTATCCAGCTATCCTTGTTCTGCCCAGCAACAAAATAAACACCCTCTGCAAGACTCAAACAGAGGACCCTGCACACCACAGACAAAGAAATTTACCACTAAGCCCTGCCAGATATAAATAAATTGTATGTTTTCAGAAACATAACCTCCAGTCCAGGCATGCAACAGTACAGAGAATGTATACCAACATCTAGATGCATGTGTGTGTAAATATATTAACATCTAAACAGATACAACATATCTATATAGACACTAGGCAGAAAATCTTAGTGAGAAATAAAATCTGGTCTAAATGGAGAAACTCTAAAAACCCAACAGATCATCAAAAATTTAAAGAGCTGAGAAATGCCATTAAAAGAGCAATAATTCTTGATAAAAAAAACTTCTACTTTAAACTCCAGGAAAATCATCAACAAAAAACACAAACTTTCTGGTTAGGTATAAATAGACTTCTATACCCAGGCCATACCAAGACACCAACCCCATCACGTCTCTCCCTTAACAGTCCCAGCCAGATTGCTGATGCTTTCAACACCTTTTTTACTGAAACTGTTCAATCTCTAGCAAACTCCTTACCTACTGTTAGCTCAACTCTCCCATCCTCATTACCTAGAATACCCCCCACCTTCCATTTAAAACCAGTTCCTACATCCCTTATCCACCCCTTACTCCACGAACTTAAACCATGTACCCCCTCAGCTGATCTCCTACCAGCTGAATACCTGCAAACTGCAGCAAAAGTACTTGCCGATCCCATTTCCATCTTCATTAATAGAACCATTACTGAAGGTTCCATTCCATCTCTCTGGAAAATCTCTCACATTATCCCACTTCACAAGGGTGGTAACACAACCGAACACTCTAATTTTCGTCCCATAGCCTTACTCTCTCCTTTAGCTAAAATTATGGAAAAATGCATCCACCAGCAACTACTTGATCACCTTCTCCAAAATGACCTACTAGCTGACTGCCAGCATGGTTTTAGGCCCTGCCATAGTACCACCACTGCTCTCTTATCCTTCTCTGACTGAATTAACAAACATCGTAATAACAACATGCTTTCCTCTGCACTCTTTATTGACCTCTCTAAAGCTTTTGATATGGTTAACCATCAGACACTTCTAAACATACTCAAACTACTCTCTCTTGACACACAGGCACTAAAATGGTTCAAGTCCTACTTAAAAATAGACATCAAGCTGTCCTTTGGGACAATCACCTATCCACACCTCTCCCTATTACCCTTGGTGTCCCTCATGGCTCTATCCTGGGATTGCTCCTTTTTTCCATTTTTATTAACGATCTAAATATAAATCTTCCTCAAGCTACCTGCATACAGTATGCAGATGACTCCACACTAATTTGTGCTACCTCATCTTCATCTGAACTTCAATCCATAACTCAAACTGTATTTAACCTAGTAGAAAACTGGTTCCTTCAATGGTGTCTCCTTCTAAACAAACAAAATTGTTGTTATTTACTCCAACACTAAAATCCTCCCCAATAGACTTCATGGTTACATCTAACAATGGTACTGTTATAGCATCTGACCCAACCACCAAACTCTTAAGTGTAATAATTGACCACAACCTGAAATTTGACTCCCATATTAACTCAACTATTAAAACTGTAAAGAGAAAACTCGGTACCCTTTACAGGATAAAATCTTTCCTTACCCCAGAAGCCAGAACTACCATTGCCCATACCCATCTGATCTCTACACTCCTCTATGCCTCCCCCATCTTTACTAATCTTTCCAAAAGCAACCTTAACAAATTGGCAATCTCCTATAACAACATTGTCAGATTTGCCACTAGTTCCCCATTTTGAACTCACCATTGTCAAAATCTTAAACAGCTAGGATGGCTAGAACTGCAAAACCAGCTACAATCTCAACAACTTATTATCACCTATAAGACTTTGTATCATCCAGGTAATACTCCTATTATATGTAGCCTCATCACCCCCTACAAAAATCTTACTACCCTTCGCTCAGCAGATAAATTACTAGTATCCATTCAAAAATCTTACAACAAAGCAGGTGATTCTCTTTTCTCTAATTCTGTGGAGAAAACCTGGAATAGGCTTCCCAGCAAACTAACATCTCTTACATCATTACCACTCTTCATAAAGCAACTAAAAATTCTTCTTAAATCTCAGTGGCTATGCCCATGTACTAATCCAGACTAACACCCACCCCCCACGTTTATCCTTACGGCTTTTCCTTCCTCCTAATACCTTTGCATTTTGATAGTAAGCCTCCTTACTTTGATATCTAGTCTTGCCTCTTCAGGTAACTACCACAGAATACATATTTCTGTAATAATCAACTTGCTGAGACCACATATGTTTCCACTTTGTATATATACTAACTTCATGTGGTTTTTGTTACTTTGAGCTTTTACTTTTAAAAACAACCTTAATTATTAGTTTGAATCTGTTCTTTTTCCTAGTCTTTTATATAATTGTCAAACCTCTCCTATGTACATATGTTTCTTGTAATACTGCATTGTTTTTGTAAGTCTTGTACTGAAGATCTTGATGTTTAATCTCTATTGACAATGTATTTCATTTTTTTATATCTGTTTTGAATTAATAGTGTAACTGGAGCTTATCGGGCCTTTACTGAAAATGGACATGTATCCAGTTGGACTAGCCCGGTCAACAAATGTAAAATAAATAAAATAAATAAAAATAAAAATATATCTGTACATATATATATATATATATATATATATATATATATATATATATATATATATATGGATTCACTTTAGAAGCTCGAATTCCCAAAATCTCGAACTTCATATGGTCGAGACCAAAAGATCAAGTTTTGGAAACTCGAACTTCTAAAATGAAACCCCCCCAAAAAAAAAAAAAAGTCAAACATCGCTTTCCCTGTGCCCCCCACACCCCCCCAGTTAAATATACCAACTCCGAGATCGCGCTACTGTGGGGAAAAGGGAAATCTCCCATACTACGCTGTATGCGGAAGCGCAAAATGGGAGATTTCCCACTTCCTGTCAACACCGCAAAAAAGATAAAACATTACATTACACACAGAGCATACAAGAAGCCTTGCCTCTGTGTGCACGTAATGTTTTAAGGTAAGTAAAGTGTTATTTTTTAAAACTTTACATATTCAATTTACTGAAATGTCGATCGTATGGTCTCGACCATATGACATTCGAGATTTCAGTAATTCGATTATGTAAAGTGCTTCTATATATATATATATATATATATATATATATATATATATATATATATATATATACATGTTTCTAAAAATATATACATGTATATTAATATATATAAACATATATACATGCAAATGCCTGCATCGACACATTTATGTGTCTACACCTATATGTCTACATATACACAGCAAGTTACATATGTGTACGCAGATATATATCTATGTAGTTATATACGGACATAGTTTTATATATATATATATATATATATATATATATCTATATATATATATATATATATATATATACATGTAAGCAGATATATATATATCTATATAGGTATATATGGCCATACATCTGTAGATAGCAATGGCAGATTAACAAAAACACATATGTCCACATGCACCACTAATGGGGCTGAGAGGGCCCACACACTATACGTCTTGTACGAATAGGCATCCCACCCCCACAGCCAAACATGTCCACCCTGCAATACATTACCAGGTGTTGCAGATCCCATAACCACGACCTGATATGACATGGGCACAAGATGTTAACAGCACTACCTCTCACCTGTATGATGTTAGGCTGGTGTTGGTAACATATCATGCAGTACAGACTGTCTCTCATAGAAAACATAAAATGTGGAAGCCATCAACATCTTCAGGATACAGACACACAGACACAGATATGCAGATACAGATATACATATATATATATATATATATATATATATATATATATATATATATATATACATGTGACTACACATACACACGCAGATATATGTACAGTAAGATACATATGTAGAAGGTGCACACAATATGGAACGGCCACTATGCCTACAGTTAACACCTGAACAACTGGACACTATGTGGGCTACCCATACAAATGACAATCGCTGCCTGCAACATATACCTACAGAGAGCTCATAGGAAAAAACACCACGCGCAGGTTTGCTGAAATGGAAAACCTTTAAATGTGTACTATTACAGTTCTATATGCCATATCATATAGCTGTTCAGACACTGACATCCATATAAACAGAGTAATGTAACTGTGAAACAGTTATACTAATAGTGTAGTCTGGAAAGGTTCATAACTGTTGCTGTCCAGGCCAAGCCCTTCAAATTGCACAAAAGTGAGGACAGACTGGGCCACAGGATACCAAACAATGTAATGCAGCACCCTCTATCTGCACTCTGTACAAAATCACTAGGTGGTAAAGACGTAATGTGACCAAATGGATTGTGACCGTTACATAACAAGGCATACCTGATACCATCACAAGCACACTGACAAACAGAACAGTCTGTACAGCAGGAGGCAGTAGGCTTGCATTAACGCCTTATGTAAGTAATGTAAATATAGGTGAAGTATATGGTACTGTACCTCCAGATACCTTAAGGCAACTCACCCCTGATATTCCCACATTTTGTAACAGCCTAGGTCATTTATGGTGCTTCCTCCCAGATTCAGTAATACAAGGCCATATACCACTGTTACATACACTGGCCTATGGAGTGCATAAGAGCACACATGTATTGTGTAGGTGACACCAACACATATATGGCCCCAGCCCCACCGTATGTGTGGGGGATACAACAGCAGTAGACTGATGGCAGCAATGGCACTGTGATATACTCACAGCCCACTACAGAACAACCCCCGACAGCATGTCATATGTGCAAAGCTTGGTATGTAGGTGGAGGACAGAGGCTGGAACACAGGCACAAATGTGGAAAACTGTTGTCCTACACTAAGCAAGTTGCTGGTGTTACAGGATAGTCTGCAACATACCCTTAGTCAGGGAATTGAAGTTAGAAACCGAAATGGATGTAGCCATGTACTGATAGCACTCAACACACACACACACTGCCAGTGAAATATCTCACAGACAACACATGATAGGCACACCTCTGGCCACCAAGAGGATAGGCCCACAGTTGAGAGCTATGCAGACAGACTGTATTCCAAGGTAAAGTAGTATGTACACACACACACTGTAACACCAGTACTATACAAAGCATAACACAACTCTACTCACACTCTGTCTGTAGTTCCTGAAACTCCTACAAATATGTAGCTGCCCTGAGTGTGCCAGTTTTCCTGTAAGAGGTATTGCTACCTGCTGTCTGTAACACTGATGCCCACACACAGGAAGGATGTCTGTCACACAGGAAATGTAAAGGGACCATGCCCACATGATGTAGGGGTTTAGAGTAGGTGGTTGCCATGACAGTGGTAATTGGAAGTACTACACATGTATAATCCTATATATATATGGCTATCTGGATAATAATATGTACATATATTTCCACCATATGTCCTGGACATGGAATGTAGCCTTACCCCAGCCTCTATAGTCCCACAGTCATAGTGCAAGGGGATGTCAGGCATGTATAGCAGGTATATTAGTAGACTATTGCTACTGTCATTGGGATTGTCTTCACAGACATGGTGTGTGTTGGAGGTCACATCTGCTTATAACATGTGTGCCATTGGCTACTGACAGACATCCTAAGGACATCAGAGTAAAGTATTGCTGCTAGCATGTAATGCCCCTATGGACAGCAACAGAGGTATTGGCCAATATATGTGGACATTCTGACACACTCTGTACAGTCCAGAGGTATACACATAACCCCTTAGTGCTAAACATGTGTACCATGCCTGACAATATGGATGTAGATAGCCATGTAGATGGGTATAACACATAACAACTGGAATACATTTGCCACCATAGGTTATGCATTCACACACCCCTGTCTGGCCTGACACATAATAAGCTCTGGTACAAGGGTGCCATGGCCATATACTACCCACTAGATATTGACATACATCTGTACAGCATACCACTGCTCTGTCTGACATGCATGACTGTTAAGGGAGGCCCGGCAGTAGTACATCTGGCAAGTATCTGCACATGACATCTCATTGGTTAAGTACACTAAGCTGCTAGGCATGTAACCATGCACTGTGCAGGCTACAGGCAGACTGGCTCAACACTGGCCTACATCTCCTATGTGGGAATGTACATGTACCTGCATATATAGCAGGTTCTACAGGCATGTCACAGCACATGGTAAGATACACCTGTGTGAAAGTGCATAACCACAACCAATGTGAACACAGCCATAGCCACATATGTTAAGCTAGCATAATATTACAGTATATGGACTATCTGTTCGACACCATCCTCATATGTGCCACTCACATACTGACCTTACATATACTGGGCTGCAACACAGTTTGGTCTCATGGCTGTCTGTGGTATGGGACATGTGGATATAAGGCTCTACAAACAGGTACGCCGATACGGTACCATACAGTGGAGCAGCATGTAACATCAGATAGGACGGAACTTAGAACAATGACATATACCACAGTCTGTAGACAGGCTAAAGTACAAATTAACAATACACAGACTGTTGACATTCACCATAAGTACACAGACCTCAGTACTGTGCAAACATCCACAGAATGTCCAGGCTATGTCATCAAATATAACCCCTACTGTACATAACATGTGTAGCAGTCTGATATCTCACTGGCTTATCAGATATGATGACACTAATTATGATGTACAGCACATATGCACCACTACATGCACGACATATGTACACAGGTTGACAGAGTTGTGGCTGGAAGTACATACACAGGGCCAATAATGACATGTTGCTGTGATAACCTCATACATTTACTGTTGTAGCAGGGTTTGTTGCAACATATGTCCTATGTGGAATATAAAGCCAGTAACTGTCACAGCTTTCACCATCTACAGACTGCAATCCTTACACTACCTTCTGCAGTCCACAGATAGATGCTCCATTGGTAACACATGAAACCAAAGGCACAACACACTGCCCGGTCTACAGATGACCCTGCCAATGGGGATTCCTCATAAACATGGAACTGACATGGCAGGTATTGAGACATGTAGGACAGTCATATCCACACACACACTGTTAAACCAACAGTACTCCAAATACAGTATAATAGCACTTACAGTCTGTAGTCAGGTCAGCCACATCCCCTCCTGTGTGTTGCCCTGTTTCCACAGTGTATGTTGCTAGAGGTAAATCCTCAATCCATTTGAGATGCTGTTTGTCAAACAACAGATCTAGTTCCTCCTCACAGTGAATGAAAAGGACCAACATCAACATGATGTTCCTAGATACTGGAGTGTGTTTCCATGCAATTGGCTATGAGAATGTTACCACAGCTGTTCCACATGCAATCAGCTAGGGGAGTGCTGCAACTCATGCAGAGGCCATCAGCTGATCATGAGCATCACTTAAAATACACATGCTGCTACCAAGGAAAGAAGGCGTAGGTATCCACATCCACCAGAGAGGGAGTGGGAGAGGCAGACAGAGGCAAAGACAAGTCAGGGAGGGGTGGAAGAGTAAAACCTACGCATATTTGTGTCACACACCTACCAGCACAGGGTATCAACCCCCTGACGACTATGTAGTGCTATCACAGCTCTATGCAGTTATTGGATGCGCCACATGGGTTACTTGCTGTGGAGTCCTCAGAACATATATGTGATGGTGACTGACATCTGCAACAGGGATATGGTAGCTATATGGTAGGTGATGTACATGTGCCTGTCCTCATGAACAGGTGCCAGCATCAACACAGCAACACTCTCACAGGGATGCACACACATTGACACACTTGGCAGGGCCAGGATTACAACTCATCAGTAGTGGGATTGCTACAACAAATCATTGTGCAGGTATCACACTCACCACATGGTTCATATGGGGGTTGTATGGGCAAAGGGTATGGGGAGGTGTCTGACATCGGACAGCATGCTTCAGTATGCCCATGGGGGTTGTAGGGAGTGTGGATGTGAACATACACACCATACAACACACACACAAACACACAGGGTGACAGTACTGACATGCATATGTGCATGTCTGCACAGGTGTCTGCTGGTCAACTGTGCCAAATGGCTGTACAAGGCTAGGTGATGGGTATACCTTGGCATCAGGTCACATAATGATGGTCTGCATTGTGGCTCAGGGCTGTAGTGTCTGCATTTGTCCACACAGGTGGGTATTGTATCCCCCATTCAGTCACCTCGGTGACTAATGTGTGTGGCTACTGCTGTATATCGCTTGCCATGTATGTGTTCCTTAGTCCATGACATGGATGGTGTCTGGGATGTGCACACCTCCCACATGCATGTACAGTGACATGTGGAACTGTACCTGGGGTGTCTGGCCCATGTTGTGAACACAGATTATCATCAGATGTGCCAGTCTTGCCCACCTGTGGTGGGAACTGGTAATAGGCAGCAGGATTACCCTGCACCTACATTGATAGCATGCTAATGGCATTTTCTGGTGTCAGTGGCATCTGTCAATACAGGCATGTTGTCAGGCATGGTATGTCCTATGTGGGTCACATATGATGGCACCACAGGTGTTGCAGGTGTCCATTGGGGAACATGGGGGAGGTGCACTGTCTGCATGTATGTGCATATTGGACAGATGGATGGGGTGCCATGCCCTCTGTAGCCCACAGCTATCACCCCATAGTTACTATCACTGGCCAATATGCAGTGTACTACCCACATATTGGCTGTTGCCTAGGCATATGTGTGTGTGTGTGTGTGTGTGTGTGTGTGTGTGTGTGTGTGTATGTGTATGAGACATGGATTGGGAGTGTGCTCGGGTAATACTGGGGTTGCTAACTGTGATTGCCTGGCCTTGATGTCACATATATGGGTATGGCTTTGCACCCCAGCCTCTCAGCTATTTCACATCTGTTATCCCTGTATAGTGGACATTGTGATATATAGTAGGGCCGCCATATATGAAATATGCAAAACCCGCTCCACATTGGCCACAGGTGTCACACACTCACAACCACCTCCACACAGGATACATGTTACAAGCATACACACACAAACACACACACACACACACACACACACACACACACACACACACACACACACACACACACACACACACCTGTCATGTCTGGGAGTAGAACCCCTACCTAACTAGTTTATTACACTACAGCACTACACAGTTATAGTATGTGCCATGGAGATTATGGGAGTACTCCTTCCCCAAAGGTGTATATCACATTGAATGACATAAGCAGAATTGCCAAAGTAGGACATTCGAATTGTAGTGAGTACGACTAGCCTAAAATGCATTGTTCCCTACACAGACAGTGACGCACACACAAAACATCCACAACCAACATGTATGGGTATAGAACCCCTAACATAGGTCTACATCACACAACAGCATGGGACTGTTATAGGATGCACTACAAGGATTACTAGAGAACTCCTTCCTCAAAGGTGTATTTCACAATGAATGACATCAGCACTGATTGCCAAAGTAGGCCATTTGACATGTACTGAGTGTGGCTAGCCTATAATGCATAGCTCCATACACAGACATCGAAACACACAAAGCATCCAGAACTGCCATGGGTGGGGATGGAACCCTACCACAGTTCTAAATCACACTACAGCAGTACACAGTTATGGCACGCGCTACAGAGATTGCATTCCCAGAGGTGTATTTCTAGGTGGAGGACATCAGCAGCCTTGCCAAAGTTGAGTATATGAATTATAAGGAGTGTGAGTACCCTAAAAAGCATTGCTCTCTACACAGACAGGGTCAGACAGACAGACAGACAGACAGACACATACACACACACACACACACACACACACACACACACACACACACTTGCCATGTCTGGGATTAGAACACCTACATAACTACTTTATCACACTACAGCAGTCCACAATTACAGGATGCGCTACAGAGATTACTGGGCTGCATCCTTCCCAGAGGTGTATTTCTAGGTAGGTGACATCAGCAGCCTTGCCAAAGTTGAGTATATGAATTGTAAGGAGTGTGAGTACCCTAAAAAGTATTGCTTTCTACACAGACAGGGTCAGACAGATACACACTTACTTGCCATGTCTGGGATTAGAACACCTGCCTAAATACTTTTTCACACTCAGCACTACGTAGTTACAGGACATGCTACAACCTTCCCAGAGGTGTATTTCTAGGTGAGTGACATCAGCAGCCTTGCCAAAGTTAAGTATATGAATTGTAGGGAGTGTGAGTACCCTTAAAAGCATTGCTCTCTGCACAGTCAGCCACGCACACAGACAAACACTCAGCTGCCAAGTCTGGGGTTAGAACTCCTACTTAATTAGGTTATCACACTACAGCAGTACACAGTTATGGGATGCACCACGGAGATTACAGGGCTAAAGCACTCCCAAAGGGGTATTTCACATTGGATGACCTCAGCAGGCTTGTCATAGTAGGGCTATGGGGAAGGTGGTGTGTGCATGGGCCATAACCCATTCATCTAGGGGTTGACATGCCACATGCAGGCACACACGGGATCATATTTCACAGTTATGTGTATACAGCTGCTAGATGACTACTTCCTTGTACAGTCATATTGCACAGCTGGTACATACACCACATAGTCTGTAATGCTGACAGATACTGGTGGCTAGTATCTGCAGTGAGTGACATCTGCATCTCATGTGTTTGGGGGCCTTTGGCTGTGTGCTGGGTGGGACAGGTCTGAATGGCTCCTTGTCAGTCACCCTCTTCCACACATCTATGTACATCTACCTTTGGCTTATTATAGTGTGTTGTCCTGACATATATGTCTGTATTTCTATCCACTGTGTGTGCAAGGCATGAGTGGTGCATACTGATGAGTGTCTGCACTAACAACTGCAATTGCCAGATATGTCTGGTCTACTGGTATTTGCAGACATGGCCTTCATGTAAGTGTGTGAGCATGCCCAGTATGAACTTTCAGTATGTTGTTGACTGACATTACCTTAATTTCTCTAAGTGTGTGAACATGCCCATTATGGCTATATATATATATATATATATATATATATATATATATATATATATATATATATATATATATATATATATATATATACATATATATATATTTGGGGTTTTTTTGTTCAAATAATTTTATTCAAAAATTTTTTTAGAAACAATAGTTAATGATTTTTGTAAGTAAAATAAATAAGTTAAATAACTATTTACAAACGTACATAGGCCTCAAGTCAGTTATATATAAAGGATTACAATCATTATTGCATATACAAATGCTATACATTATTAAACAAACAGTGAGACAAAATAAATGATGACTTCTTACAACTTCTCTTCTTATGTAGGTTAATTTGTGACCATCTTGACTGTCTCAATTAGAGAGAGAACTTTCTCCCAGAGATTGTTGGTCCATTTCCTAGGAAAGATTCTCATTTCTTTGACTTTGATTTCTAACAAAGCTACATCTTTCAATAGAGTTAGAAAATCCTCAAGAGTTGGGCTGATAGTGGAGTTCCATTTCCTTGTGATGCATTTTTTTATACTGCCATTATAGTCCAAAGAAGATATTGGACTTTCCTTCTCATTGCAATGGTTTCATTTATATTCAGAAGAATCAATAACTTTGACAAAAATAAAAGAATCAGTATAAATGGCTTGCAGAAATTCACCAATATCTTCCCAAAATTTCTTTATATAAGAACATGCATACATAATATGAGACCAATCTGCATTAAATTTCAATGAACACCTCCAGCATAGTATTTCATTCATATTACTAAATCTAGCTATTTTACTTGTAGTATAAAAGGCTCTATGGAGGAGCTTCCATGCAAAGATTTTCCAACTTTGTATATTTGAGGTTAACTTTATAGAATATAATATATCTTTTTTGGTCTCATTTGATAGCAATAATGTATGATCTTTAGTGATGAAATTCCAAAATTTCTGATTAGCTTTTGTTTTATATTTAATGATAATTTTATATAGGTTTGAAGTTAAATTTGTCCAATTAAAGTCTCTATATATTACTTCATATAAATGAAGTATAAATTTGGGCATGGAACTAAATAAGGAATTATCTATTGTTCGACATAGATCTTTTGTATAAGCTATTAGGGTCTTGACAGCTAACCAGTCAGTGTTTAATAAATTAAATGTGTTAATTAACTGATTAATATCGGAAACTATCAGATTTTCCATACATTGATACTAACATATGAAGTTGTTTCTCTTCCATGAGTTAAGGGCATCTGTAGGAATGTTATTGAAAAGGTTTTTTTGTAATTTTAAATGGAGTTAATAACTGGAACCATAATTTGATGTCAACGTTATTATTTACAAACTCCGAAAAGTACTGTAAATGTAATTTATATAATTTAGATTAGTAGGTTTGGTGCAGTTGTATTGCAAGTTAATACAAATAAAACACCAGAGCTTATTATTCTGATCATTGAGTTGTATATTGTTTGCTAATTTACATTCTTCTTGAAAAAAATAACAGCATTTAATGTTTTCCATGCTGAAGAAAATTTTGGATCTATCCAATTTATTATTGTTTTGAAAATGGATGCTTTGATATAAGTTTCTAAATCAAGAAAGTTAATACCTCCTATCTCCCAGGGCCTAATATGGTTTAGAAAAGCTATTCTGTTTTTTTGGGGGGATACCAAAAGAAACTTCTAATGATTTTATTTAAGTCTTTTAAATTTTTTTTTGCTAGAAATTATAGGGATAGCTTCTGTAATGTAGTTTACCATTGGGAGAATGACCATCTTATTAGCTGCAATCTATCTTTGAAGGTTAAATACAACTTATTCCATGTTCCTATTAATAATTTAAGGGTATTCTGGATATTATTATAATTTGTAGATAAAGTTAATTCTAGGTTTTCACATAAAACAATCCCTAAATAATTTAGAGAGGAAACCTGTTTACCAACTATTTGATTTTTGTTAGTATTTGATTTATTTTTATTATTTAATAGTATATGATTTGATTTATATGCATTCATTTTTAGACCTGAGATCTGATGAAAATTTTCAGCTAAAGAGTTTAATTCACATAGAGACTCATCTGAGTTTAACAAGGTAAGTAGAATATCATCAGCAAATAGCATTATTTTGGAGTTAAATTGATTATAAATGTTAATGCCTTTAATTTTGGGATTTAAACGAATTTCAGAGGAAAAAAGTTCAATTGCTAGGGCAAATAATATTGGAGACATGGGGCATCCTTGTTTGGTACCCTTAGTAATTTTAATTGCTTCTGATGTGAATGGACCTAATTTTACATATGCCAAATTGTCTCTATAGATATTATTTATTAAAGTAATGAATTGTGCAGGAAAATTATAAATTTGTAGAACTTTGAATAGATAATTCCAATTTAGTGAATCAAATGTTTTTTTCAATATCTAATGTGACTATTAGAGTTTCAGCTTTGTCTTTATTTAAAATGTCTATAGTGGTTAAAATTCTTTGTATGTTATCATGGGTGTGTCTGTTGTAAATAAACCCTGTTTTGTCATCACTAAAGACTTGAGTTAGAGATTTTTTGATCCTATTAACCAGAATAGACATAAGAATGTTGCAGTCATTATTAAGGAGTGAAATATGTCTATATGAACTACATGATCTACATGTATAATCTACAATGTATGTACTGTACCTATGTACTATGTATGTATTCTACCTATGTTCCAAATTTCAGCTGTACACCACAAATCTATTAATTACCTTTATTTTTAAAATTATTTTTTTTTGTTTGTTCTCTCCACTGTAACTGTTTATGTGCCGCATACCACTGTAAAAACATGTCTCTTGTAATTTGTAATATACTGATCATGTCTAAATAACTAAATGTGTCTGTAATTTTTCTTTGTGGAGCTTTTCTCCCCGGGCCTCTGCTGAAAAAGGGCCTTTTCGGTTTCGTTAACAAATGTAAAATAAATAAATAAATAAAAAATGAGTTGGGATTTTTATTTTCCTTTAAAATAGGTGTAATCAATGAGTATTTCCATGAAGGTGGAATTGTGCCATGTGAATATGTTTAATTTAGTGCCTTTTGTAGTATTGTTATGACAGATGTTAGGAATAGTTTATACATTTCTATAATGATTCCATCTATGCCTGGGGCTTTGTTATTTTTACCTCTTTTAATTTTTTCATTAATTTCTTCTAGCGTAATTTGTTTTTGAATATTCATGTTTATGCTCTCTGGTATTTTATTTAAGTTTGAGTGATCTAGGCATATGTTTGTATTGCTATGAAGTGAGTCATTATTATTATAATGTTTTGTAAAATAACATTTAAAAGTGTCCAAAATGTCACTTATATCTGAAACTTTTTTCTTGTTATCCCCTTCATGAATTATGTTTGTAATATTATTTGCATTGGAAAATCTTTTTAATCTCATAGCTAAATTATGCATATATTTGGGAGAGAGTGAATAAGAATTTAATTTTACTTTTTATAAGGCCAAATTGGTTTTATGCATTAAGATATCATTGTATTTTTTATTTAATTCTCCAATTTCCTTCTTTTTTACAACAGGGTCTTCTAAAACCTTTAGGTTAGTTTCTATGATTTGTTTTTGAATATTAGTTAGCTCTGATTCCCATTCCTTTGCTTTATTATTACACCAAGAAATAATTTTACCATAAAGATATGCCTTTAGAGAATCCCATAAAATAACTATATTTATGTCACTAGTATAGTTTGTATTCAAAGTCTAACCATGGCTTAAACTCTTTTAGTTTAGTAAAATATTCTGAAATTCTTTTGGTGATTGTCAATCTTCTGAAATCCATTTGAATTCTAAGAATAAGCGAGTTATGGTCAGATAGGGGGCAGGGGAGTATAGAAGAATGCAATATTTTCATTTTTAAATCATGGGATACATATATTTTATCAGTTCTTGTTTGAGTGTTGAATCTATAGTCACTATGGGAGAATAGTAATGAGCTTTCATTCTTAATACTAAATGACTCTAATAACTGTAAATTATCTATCCATTTTTTAAGAGCTCTCCCTGTAGATGTAATATGAAAGGGTCTTTTGTTGGTGGTCTCCTGGCTCTTTAAGATACAGTTAAAATCTCTTCTCAAAATTAAGTTACCTTTAGAAGTTTTGTTAATAAGTTCTATGTGCTTTTTAATAGTTCCTATACCTATACCCGGAAACCAATACATGTTCACCAATGTCCAGATTCTATTACTATGTCTTACTATTACTATTGATAAAAGGCCATCCTTATCTTCATAGTTAAATAAAACTTGAGGATTGATAATATTTTTCTTACATAGTATTAATACCCCTCTGTTTTTTTTTTTACTGTACGATGAATTAGATAGCTTTAGGAAGTTACATGGGTTCCATGTGAAGTTATCATTAGCTTTAAAGTGCATTTCCTGCAAAAATACCACTTGTGCTTTATTTATTTTTAGCTATTTAAGTAAGTTAGATCTCTTCCTAGGGTTATTTAAACCATTTACATTTAATGAGAGTAATACTATAACCATCTCATTAATTTGTTATTAAAGAGTTTTGATTGAAATGATGACTAGATATTTTGTCATTTATTTGTTCTGTAATCTCCATACATGCATTGAATTCAATGGTGAGACTGTTACTTCCTTTTAAACTATGTAAATTAGAAACTGAATGAGGCCAGAAGAAAAAAAGCAGCAAGTGTACAATAGTAGAAGTTATACATGTGTATAAACAAATATTTAGAATAATCTTTTAACAAACATGGAATGTATAACATTCCCAATCTGAGTGAACTAAAAAGCTCAGACAGATTAACCTTCATTGCAAAAATTGAACCAAACATTAAGGAAAAGTTAGATGCTCCATTGTATGTTATTCTGGAGGTTGCAATTAAATCAAATCAGACATATGTGATTAATTTAATCAAAGATATTTAGAAATGTGCTTGCTATAAAATAACTTGATATAGATTTCAAGCATTAAAATTTTATCATGTATTACATCGTCTGCATTAATTCAGGTATGTTTCCTTTTTAATAATGTATTTGTATAATTTAAGTGAATTATTGTGTAATGTGCTCGATAATTCATTTCCCTTCCATCTTTTATGAGTATCTATATGATGACCAGATCATTTCGTAACTGCCTTATAGGACATACTTTAGTCTGTGCTGTGCAATTTGTTTACACTAATAACAATTTTAAACTCAGAGAATTAAACAATTTCTAACATCTGTCATCACTGTAATGGATTAGTTTAGATATGAGAACTACAAGTTCTGCATATATATAAAACTCCAATGCATATACGAGTGCTGCTCAAGGCTATGCTATACAACAATTACACATGAAAGAGCTCTATATCATGTTTGTTACTTAACCTTAAATTTCAATAGAGAGTTCATTTGCTATTAGATTACTGAGACCCTTAAGTAGTCTATTGCATGTGATGAGCAAGATCTTAAATTACTATTTCACATTTGTATAATTTCAATTCAAAAAAACAATTCAATTTAAAATTGCATTACAATAACTAAGCATTAATAATAGCTGTAAGTTAGATAATGTCAATTAATAAAGTAGATAAGGCATTCATTTAGCTAGCTTCATAGTGAGAATGCCTTTACAACCAGTCAGTTTTCAGCAGGAGAAATTCCATTAATAATGTAGTCTTGTAGGTTAGCCATGTTTGTCTGAAATAAATAACATGTTGCAGACTATTCACTGTTTTGCATTCTATGTCTATTATAGTAAGCTATAGTTCAATACAATAAATATGAACTTTGTCTCAATGCATGCTTGTAAAGACCCAGTATCAGTTTATATCTTACACATTCTTTTCTTATCTAGTCAAGAAGCTGTTTCTAAACATAACATATCTTCCTTTGATACTTCATTGAATATGATAACATACAGACTTTTAAGTTGTTTCTCTTCTTTATTTATTTATTAACTAAATAATGCGCATTCATGAAGAACTTCAAAGTATCTAATAATGGGTCTAATGCTGAATATTCCAACTTTACATGTATAAATGTATTCATTTTACTTCTGTTTTATAATGTCTATTAGTAAACTATAATATATTCATACCTCGTAATATCTTCTTTCCATCCCTTCTTTCATACAGAACATATATTGAACAGTTATACTATTTACACAAGTACTGTCACTTTAAGGCTATAAAGAAGTGTAATGTGTTTGCACACTAGCATCATATGCTTGTGTCTACATCATCTCCTGTAGTAAGATAAATCAGGACTTCAACTGTGTTTCTTCGCTAACTATAAAGTTATTTGGCAAATAAACAGAGAAGGATTCTATTAACACAGCACTTGTGCTAAAGGAGTTTCATCACATACCTATAAAATGTAAGCTAAATATTCAAACAACACTTTGTGATGCCCTGAAACTATATTCCTAAAACTTAGACTAATTTAGAAAGTATAATGACTTAACAGTGATACATTGAGTTATAATTATTGTGTTCTGGCACTTAACTTTATCAAACGAGCATACTGCCTTTACGATAGTGCGCATAGTACACTAAAGAAGCTTGCAAACTATGCAGTGAAGATTTCCTGCATGTCTCATGTAACAAAAAGGCTTCTCTTCACTTTTTTGTGCGTAACAAAACCCTTAACGGAAACCCATAACAATATTTGATAAATAAGTCATCAGGATCTAGTCATTGTCTAAATTTAATTTAAATCATGTTTCATTACAAATGACTCAAATGAGTCAAACACATTTAAACTTGCATGTCAATAAATGACCCTTGCCTATTAGATTCAAAACAAATTTGCATAGTCAATATTTGTAGTATAAGTTACATTAATATTAAATATTTCTTCCCCAACCATCATTTTTATATTTCACCATCACACAATAAAGAGAATAGTTTAAAGAAATAACTGTCATTACTAAGCAACAGTATATTGGTCAGTCATTAAGTCTATTGTATGTAAATGGAGTATTCATATTATTAACAGATACTTTATAAAGTGCTTGAAACAATGAGTAGACAAATACATATTTTGTTACCTTTAGCCTGAATTTTTAGTTTTAGTTGATTCTTTGAGAGAATCAGGATACTTTTTGAGTCAGTTATTTGCTTTTTTTCTTTACATCAATCCAATTATTTTTCTCAGGGGATCTTTTTAGTGATGTAGTAAAAGACCAGTCCATTTCTTCTGGAACTGTGACCATGTTGTTGTTCTTTATGAAAGTTATCGCGTCCTCAATGTCGTTAAATGTCCTCGTTTCATTTGAAGTGAAAATCCTTATTTTTGCAGGGTATGCTAGTTGTGCTTTTATTTTATTTTGCTTAAGTAACTTTATCAGTGGCCAGGCTTTCTTTCTCATTTCTAAAACTCTGGAGGAAAAGTAATTGTCAAATCTAATTAGATTTTGCTTGTACTTCAGAGGGGACTTTCTCCAAGCATATTTAAGAACAAGCTCTTTATCTAGATAAGAGAAAAATGTAACCACGACTGACCTGGGTGTGGAGGTTGAAGATGTAGGAATGGGTTTTCCAGTGGCTCGGTGGGCTCTTTCTATACCATAAGAGAATTCTTCTTTCAGTTCTAGGATGTCAGGTAACCATGAATTAAGGAAATAAATTATGTCATCTCCTTCAGATTTTTCCGGTAAACCAAATATTCTCACATTAGTCCTCCTTTCTCTATTTTCCATATCGTCTAGTTTGTTAATAAGCCATTTATTCTGTTGCTAAAGAAAATCACCCTGGGTTTCCTCCTGTTTGAACCTCCCATCTATGTCAGATAAGGACTCTTCAATACTTAATACTTTGGCTTGATGTTGCTGAAGAAGTTCTTTAAAAGTTTCAGTTTGAGTATGACAACATTCTCTCAGATTTTCTAAGTTGTCTTTAAAACTGTCCATTTTAATAGATAGTTCTTGTAGAGTTGAAGACATAAATTGAATTTCTTTCCTCAGAGTAGATTCTGCGTGTGAATTCTTTGAGCCACTCATCTTCCCAGATCAGCTTTAAACTTCAGAAATTTCTGACAGGAAATTCTTGAAGAATATATTCCAAAGATGAAATACTAGTAATAAAAATACTAAGGAACAACAAGTAACTGTCTTTTTCCAAAATAAAAATAATAATTTCCTGTTATTTAAAGTAGTTTTAAGGAGCTCTAAATAGTGCTGCTTTCAGAGTGCCATCTAAGCTCCACCACCATGGCTGTCTCTATTGAATGTGTGGATCGTGTCCAGGTAGCTTGTGCTGCAGTGCTGACCTTTGTGTTGTACACCAACAGGTAGCATGCTGTCTCTGCAGGGTATCCATCGATCATTTGGCTTTGACTGTTACTACATTTCTGCATAGCAAGGGGGGCACACCTGACTGTTTCTACATTTGTACACAGGAGTGAGGGGGACACATCTAACTGCTATTACATTACTATGTAGGATGGGGGCCACACCTGACTATTTCTACATTTCTACACAGGGTTGGGGGGGCACACCTGACTGTTATTACATTACTATGTAGTATGGGGGAACACCTGACTATTTCTACATTTCTACACAGGGTTGGGGGGGCACACCTGACTGTTATTACATTACTATGTAGGATGTGGGGGGCACACATGACACTTGTACAGATTTGCTATGACTGTACTGGATTGTCAGGTACTCCATTTAATTCTGTATTGCTAACTGTCATGCTGACTAGAGGCATACCAGTGTACTACAGATCGTGGCTTTGGTTGCCCTACATATTATTGCCTGACTTCCTACCCTTCAGAACTAACATCCCACTGCCTGCCCTGCTGTGGTCTGTCTATGTAGGCCTTGTGGGGAGATTAACCATAGCCATCATTCTGGGGCCATGGCACAGGCTCTGTTTGGGTTTGTCTACAGCTGTCCTGCTGGCTGGGACTGATGTTGGGTTTGTGAACCATCCTGACTGGCATGTGTGAGTCATATGGACACACATGTGGCTCAGCACATTTCCTGCAGTGGGTGTTGTCACCCTGTGTAGTACTGGCTACTATGGTGACTCCAGTATGTGTTACAGATGTCATGGTGCACTATGGGTGTCTACTGTCTGCTGCCATAACATTCAGCTACCCAAATCCCTTGCATACTCACATCCATACCATAGCTACAGGTAACGACACATTCTACTCCATTTGGTAATTGGTAGGTTGATTGACTTACCTTGAGGGTGTGCCAGACTTGCAGATGGTGCTAGAGGGCTACCTATGTTGGATGCACATAGTACACTTCCTATACATGGTGGAGCACAGGTAGTGTCATGTTTGGCATCCCTTTTACTGTATGTGTGAGTCAGAGAGAGGTGTCGGTCCCTACTGTGTCAGTGCATGTGCTATGTGTTGCCTCTTTGCCAAGGCCAGGGCATACTGGGCACACCTTCTTCTGCCTACTGGGGCAGGCTCAGGTTGTTCCTCCTCCGGGTCACTCTGTGGTTGTGCAGGCCTTGACATTCATGGTGGGCTGTGTGGCCGTGCCCCGTGCTGTTCCTGCTGCAGCTGTTTCTACAGAATCATACTGTGTAGAATAGCACATACCATAACAATTTGGGTACATGTAGCTGGTGAATACTGCAAGGCTCCACTGGATGTGTCCAGACAGTGGAACCATGACCTGAGCATCCCAAACACACACTCCATTATATGCCTGGCCTGTGTGTGTGCCTCATTATGGTGTTGTTGTTCAGGTGTGTGCATTTCTGATGGGTGTCATCAGCCACGGCTCCAGTGTGTACTCAGCATCCCCCACTAGGTGACCATAAGGGATGTCCCCACTGGCCAGTCTCTGGTACAACTGCGTCAGATGCCATATGTGGGAATGGTCATAGCTTTCAGGGCAGCCAGAATACACATTCATTATAATGCCCTGGGCATCACATACGACCTGGCAGTTGATGGAGGGGATGCCCCTGTGGTTGATGTAGGCCCTACCCTGCTCACTGGGTGGTGCTTTGATGCATATGTGCATGCAGTCTATAGCACCCACTACCCCAGGGTATTCTGCTATTTGGTGGAAGAGACGCATATTGCTGGTCAACACCTCATGGGTGTTGAGGAAATATACGTGCTCACTGGCATGTGCTGACATGGCATCCAGGAAAGGTGGAATACTCTGAATGCTGATGCCTGTGAGATCCCCATGATATTCCTTGCTGATCTTTGGGAGGTACCTGTGGCTAGTATACCTAGACCTACACATACCTTGGTATCCACTGGGATGGGTTCCCCTCGGTCAGTTTGGTGTGTCAGGTGTGGCTGGCACAGCTCAACAATTTGCTGTAGGAGTTCTCTGTCCACCCTATATTGCTCCACTATCTCCAGCTCATGTAGCCCCTGGTAGCTTATCCTGAGTCTGTACACTCTTCGCCGTCTCCTCACTGTAGGTTGTTCAGCAACATTCACATCCTCACCACCCTCAGCCTCTTGCACATGTTGTACTATGTTGCCTGCTGCAGCCATTCTTATTTTGTATGTTTGTTTGTTAAAATTTCCCCGCTTGTATACACCGGTGGTGTAGAGTGTGGGAAAAACCAGAGGAGAAGGTGATTGCTTAGTTTATAGTAGTTTTCTGGGCTGGTCTGCTGCCTGTGTAATTGGCTGATTCTGATACATTTCACCTGCCAGCTATGCTAGTTCTCCTTGATTACCTTCCTACTGCTGTTTTTCCTTCCCATTGCCTCCCTGTTTAAGCCCATGTGCGCACCGTGCAAACAGAGTGCACAAATGTGCACACTGCTGCTATTTCCTGGTTTAACTTCTTTTTTTCTTCCTGTAAAACCTGGTGCATGGCACGCACACCCACTTAGGCTTTGTAAAGAGTGCTACATCTGTGCTAAGCTAGGAGCAAACCCGAGCAACAGGGCTCCAATCTGCTTACAGTATGCCTGACACCCCCCCCCATGATGTCAACTGCCTTCTAGGCTTGCACCAAGCTATTCCTACTCTTACACTGTTGGGACCTGACTCACATCCTGGGGAAAGCTGGGATTCACTATCCTCCCCCTCATTTGCATAGGATTGCCTGCTAATGCATAGTTACATGTCTCACACTGAGCCTCCCCCCTTAGCAACCACTACTCACTGGCCAGGTTGTCTTCTGCCTGCCATTGACTTACATGGCCAAATACTGATTTTAGTTAGAATGCTTATTTTAGGTTTATTTTATTATTTTCCCCCAGATCCCATTTGCGCGCCACTGCCCTACGCTTAAACAGCCAAGATCGGGTAAAAAAAAATAAAAGTTTTTTTTTGTTTGTTTTGTTTTGTTTGCAATTCCAGTGGCCTTATACTTGACCATTGGCATGCTTACTACTTGACATGCAGCCTTTATTCGGAGCTATAATAGCGCTGTTTTGGAATTTGCAGAAATGTACTCGATTACTAACCAAGTGCATTTCTGCAGATAGAACTAGTCTTGCATGGACTGTTGCAAGCTTTCTGGATTGCAAAATCACCTCATTTGCATGGATTTCACCTGCAAATGTGGTTAGTTACATACCAAGGCTTAGTCCATGCAAGATTAGTGCAGGACTGCTTGTGCACGCCCCTGCGGGCTGTTCCTGGATCACACGGCAGACATATTGCCTGCTTGGGCTCCTGCACCGATCTTGCACTCTGTGCAATCTTTTGAGAATCCGGGGAAGTATCTCCCTTAAACATTATCTGTTTTAACATTTCATCAGTCTATACCACAATACTCATCTTTTTGTTGCAACTTTCCAATATTTTTATTTTTCTTATTCCTCTTTTTGTTTAATTATGTTATTTCTTTCACTTTTATTTGATTTCTTCAATTCTTACCTTCCCTTTTTACCATAACACTGTTTTTTTTAATCCCAGAATTCTAGCTCCAGGATTTAATAAAATCCATGTAGGCACAGTGTAGAGCCTACAAGGAATGTATCCACGTACATGGCCACATTTCCCCCTCGGCAGGGCACCATGCATATTAATGATGGTGCACAGCCAAGGGGGAGCCAAGGAACATGGATATTGAATCAGTGTAGGGAAAGGTATACTGGCTACCCTTGGCTGCAGATGAGTGTGAGGCTCTCTGTAATGCTCCCCGCCACTGTTGTAATGTTGTGAAGTGTGTCAACTGTATAATAAGTCATTTGTATGATGTGTTATGTTTTATTTAATATTTTTTAATTATTTTTTAACTGCATGTTTGCACAACACAGAGTGCAGCAATGCCAATTTGTGCTCACATATAGGCAGCTGACATCTGACAGACATCTAAAAATAGAAACTGGATGTAATTAATTATCATTATTAAAATTTTCTTTTTTGTCATTTACATTTGTGCAGCATGGTGAGGAGTGCAACAGAGCTGAGCGGAGCTCATACATACATGGCAGACACCTGCCAGACATCTAAAAATAGAAACTGGATGTAATTAATTATTTAATTATAAGTGTATTTAAGTGTGTTTGCCCAGTGCAGCGCAGTGCTCAGCAACACTAACAGGTAGCCTAGTAGTATATGTGAAGGTATACTATTTTTTATAATATCCAACAAGCTAGATGGGTAAAGTTATGGTCTTATGTGCAGTAGGTCCTAGGTTCGAGTCCATAAGAGGCAGAATATGAATGTAATATTTTATGTTAATTTTATGAAACTATTGTGAATTTTGGCACTGCTGTACTCTACTAAGCACTGATCATTCATGCTAAAGAGTGCATAAACAAGCTAACGGCTACCAATGTTTGCGTGGTGCTAAGCCTCGCTAAAACCATGGTTATCTGACTTTTCCCTGCTGCTCAGCTGCTTTGGACACTGCTAAGTGATGTGGCATTTTTTTTGAATGTTGGCATGTAAGGGTGGGAAAGCAGCCTATATTAAATGCAATAGATGGGAATTCTGCAACAGTCATTAGAGTTCATTCAACTCTTGGTATGGCTGGCGGTATTGGTGAAGGTGTGCACTTTCGGGCACAGCGGTGGGCATTCGGGAGTCCAGGGTCATGGTCAGGCTCCTTATAAAGACCATGAACCCTGACTGATGCAGAGTTGATTCCAGGGCTCAGAATGTAATGCAGAGGTCTGGGCCTGTTTGGCCAGGGAACTCACCAGTGTTACTGGCATCCCCGCACAGGTGAGCAGTGTTGTTACCATTGTACTGAAAAGGGGGAAGAGGGGAACCCTGGACACCTGGGTCCAGGAAGCTCAAGCTGGGAATGCTCCACAAGTATGTAAATATGTCTTCCTTTAACCAAAATGCAAGCTGAAGGTCAGCAAAATATGTATGCATAATGGTGTGCTTCCCACCCAACAGCTGCAGCTGAGAGGGCTCGCAATGTCAAATCCCATGCTGGGCACTTGGCCAGGTTGTGCCATGAGCATGGTAAGTACTGATTTACTATGCCAACAGTAGTGAGATAAGCAAGAAAGGGTAAAGCATTTACTGTGATAAAGTATACACAAGAAAAAATGCACTGCAATAAATGGGTATCTTATGGGAGGGTGGCCTAATGGTTAAGGTGTTTGCCTTACAAACACAAAGTGCAGGGTTTGAGTCTCATAAGGGATAACTTGCTAGGCTTAAAATAGCTTGCAAGGGCAGTTAGCCTAATACTAACCTAGTAACCTAGGAATCTAGGAACTGTACTGCAATAAATGGGCAATTAGAACTATAGAACTGTAGTGCAATAAATGAACAATAAGAATTGTATTTCAGTAAAGCATTACCAATACCAGTTACAGTAAGCAAAATGTTGTTCATCAGGATTGTGTTTTGTTAAAGCCATTGCAGTAGAGCTGTATGCACTGATTGTCTATGGTAAGGTTGCTGCAGTCAAGTGTAACACTGTAATAGCTGTAGCCAGCAAATCTAATGGTCTGCAAACTGTATTGCTCAACCCATAGTACTGTCAAAGGCTGTCTCCAGGCCAATATCAGTCACATAATGCTCTGTCTTCCTCAGAAATCAGGTAATAAAGATATATGTGTGAGGTAGCCCAGTCCGTGGACAGATATTGTGTGTGGACTTCACAGATATTTCAAACCAATAACTATAAAATGTGTTCACTATCATTGTTGATTCTATAGCTTTTTTCATGTATGCAGTATGGTTGTATTCCATGTACTTGTGTTCTACAGTCATTGCAGTCTACTATAACACTGTAATAGTACTAGAATGCCAGAGAAATTTCCTGTAACTTGTATTGCTTAGTTCATAGTATAGTTCCAGGTGATCTCCTGGCAAGAATCAGTCACTCAAGAGTCAACAGTAACTTGCTAGCTCAGTCTGTTGAATGCTTTGTATGCAGTACATTTTCCCACACACAGTCCTGGGTTTGAATCTAGTAGTATATAGCACTAAATTTTCAGTATCAGTCATGCAATGCTCACATGTTTTCTCTCACCAGGAACACAACAACTATATGGGTGAGGTGGCACATATTATGCACAGATAGTGTGTTTTTAGATTTCACTGAATGTTAACATCAATACCAAGAATGTGTTCATTGCTGAGTCATAAATAAAGCTGTGTAATCCCAATATTGCTGTATCCTCTGCATGTCTCTACTAAGTTGCTGCAATCAATTATTACATTATTTGCACATGTCCCTTTCAGTCACAGCTCTTGGGTTCTAATCCCATGCCTGCCAACTAAGGCATGATGGCTGTCTAGGTTACTTACTGTACACAAACATGCCTCTCAAGTGTCAGGATTTCTTGTAATGTAATTCAAACTGCCTAATCTGTCTGTCACATGATTAGAAAACAAATTATTATCTGGAATGCAATGTATTACCAAATCCATTTACAGAACACCTGAGTAGTTATGCAAGTCCACATTATGTAAAATTGTTCTGTGTAGTGGTGTATCTGCACTTGTTACTGCTTGGCCCATACTGACCCATGCTAACAGCTTGAGAGATATGTACATGCTACATCAGTTATAGGAGAATTGTAGTCACTGTACTCAAACCTGACACTACACACCTGTAGAGCATATATTTCAGTGTATTGAGGGATATGATCTGCAATGTCAGTAATGGAATTTTTCTCTCTCTACCCACCCCTTATCTTCATTTATTTATTACTGCTATTTATTATTATGATTTAATATTAACGTATTTTGTTGCAGTAACTATATTTTGGAAAACGTGTTTTATTATTGATATGTTTTATTCTAATTTAATAATTGACATATTTTGTTAAACTAACTATATATTGGAAAATGTGGTCGGTTATTGTTATGTTTTATTATGATGCAATATTAACATATTTGTTAAACTAACTGTTTTGTTGGCCCTATGATTTACTTTTTACTGGCATGATGTTACCATATTTGCTATTATGTTACTTAATGTTGTGTTGCATATGCATCAATATGTATTTGGATGAATAAATATGATGTTCAATTTTGTTAATACTAACATTGGCTTGGTTATTACTAACCATAACCTATTGCTATATGTCATTTTCCACTGCACATCAAGCTAGGCCAGTTCCGTCTGATTTCCCTAAATTGCCTCAACCAGCTGTGGCACTGGGTCCCAGCACATCTGGGACCCAGACTGGTGCTGCATCCTCTGCTGCCCCTGCACTAACTGCTGTGCTGGGTAGTATCACCTCAGGCAATGGGGCCCAGTCTCCCCCTGGGAGCAGAGTGGGTGTTGCCACCCATGCAGAGCTGTCAGTCTTGGTGTGTAAGATAGTCCACCATGGCTATGAGCACCACCTGCACCATACTGAGGGCATGCTAGCCACCAGCTTCGCACTGGTGCCCAGCCTCTAGCACAGCCACCCTCAAGGCAGTGATGGAGCAGTGTCAGCAGTCCCATGGGTGGGGATGTGAGTCACACTGCTGACATCTGGAGGCATGTGGGACTCTGATTCCCAACACCCTTCCTATCCAAAGTGTTCACCCCCCTCATGTGTCATACACCTCCCCTATCTGCTGTCTTGTCTGTCTTGTCTGTTTGCAAATGCATCCTCACCTACCCAACTTACCTTCCCCACTTGTGCCTATGTCCCTTCCCCAACATTCCACTCTCACCTTAAAAAAAAATGGGCACCTGTCCCCCCCAAAAAAAATAATGTCCCATATATAGCTCTCTATTTCGCACACATATCCACTGGACACATGTAATTCAGTCCAATAGGCTTGACAATGCAGTTATGTTGTCCACATCCATCTCTCTCGGGTTTGAAAATCCAAATTCATCTACAAATTCTGTCAAACTGCACAGTTGTTGCTGTACATGAAGTAGATAGCTATGGTTCTTTCCTACCCCCTTCCTGCATATCCCTCCCTGACTTTCTCTATGTTTTTCCCTCTGCTTGCCCCCATTTCACCACCTTGATATCTCCCCTTTTTTCTTTTCTTTATATTTTTAGAGTGGAGCTGCAAGACACGCCGCTTCGAGGAGCTTTGCTAAGCTCAGCTAAATTATAGCTATAATGTCTATATGCGTTTCTAACATTGTAAGATACATGTACAAAATAAACACCTCTGTCATGTTTCAAACCCAAGCCCATCACATCTGCAGCACACTGAGTTAACCCACCACACCACACAACTCTTAGAAAAGGTGGTTTAAACAAAACATAGTAATTTCCAATTACAGTCATTAGGCATGTTTCAGCAAAGCTGTGTGCCTCACCACTCTGCTCAAACTGGAATAAAAAGTAATGGAAACAAAATGGGAGTGTACCTTGGACTCTGGTGCAATAGTACACCACTAGACAGCCAAAGACATGATAATGTTTGTAACTGAGGCCTGTGATAGCAGGTAAATATGCCCTTGTATCAGCAACATGTCGAAAGTCACCTGTTAAGGCATTCATGGCAAAATACATATTCAACTGGGACTCTTGTGCAGAAATACATCCATATAAAGCCATGCACATACTCATGGATGTTGTAAATGTATATCACAGCCTGTATGTGTGCACATATGTGTTGCAAATACACCCAATGCAGCAGTGACTCAGTAGCTCAGCCTGCTAAATGTCTTGTTTACAGTGTGTTTCACCACACACAGTCCTGCATTCAAATCCAGTGTTGTCTTCCATTTCAATTGCATTATTGTGAAGACAGCAATTAATGAATGACTCCTGCACTCATTATCCACACAAAGCACTGCAAAGTAAATAACTGCTTTTCACTGCTGGAAGACACAGGCCTGAAGTTAAGTACACACATCACATATCCATATACTATTACTATATGTCACCAAGTGTCAGGGGTACTCTCACCCTGGTTCTGCCTCTACAACAAGACTGACACAGCTGACACACACATACACCTACAGCTTGTTGCCCTCCAAAGTGTTCACACTCACTGCCTATGTCTATTACCTGCAGTAGCAGCTGCAGCCTGTGGTACACACAGCTCCATGTAAAGGATTCTGCTACAAACCTACCCTCTGTGACCATGTACTCACCCCAGTAATGTCCATCTCAACAGCTAAGAAATGGTCCCTGCTGTACATGAAGGCCTTATATATTGCACAGTGGTTACATGTCAGTGGCTAATGATACTGCAACTCAGCTATTTTGGCCGCAATTAGCATATCAGAGTCACAGATTGGTTTAGAGGCAATTACCTGCTAATGAGCAGCATGTTAAAATGCAAGCAGCTGCCTATGTGAAAACATTCTGTATGAAACTTCCCTCACACAGAGCACACCTTTGTGACACAGTAGTAGTAGTACATTTTAACAGAGGAGTACTGCACTCCACCAGGTATGTAACTATTGTCTGTGTATAACAGGATGCAAATGGGAAGATAGAGGTATGGAGAATAGGGAGTATAGCAGTAAGCCTATCTTAGACCTGTGGTAATGACATGTCATTGATACTCTGCTGCCTTACACATACAAGGGACAAACAATATATTGGGGTGGCATTGTCTTTTGTCATTGTGGCACACTGATGTTGGACATCTCAATATAGTGGTCATAAGAGCACACTGCTATTTGTCTGGCATTGGTCTTCTGACATATTATTGAGTGGCTGGCCATAGGGGACATACCACAGTAGACAGGATTGTTGGTTGTATGATCATACAGCAGAATCTCTCATGGCATACAGGGAACTACCTCTGTAATGATACTGTCTTGGTTGTATCCACACACGTAGTATGTTGTCACACTGTGAGGTATGACATGTGTGAACAAGCAGTGGATAGTGCCGGTCATTTTGTTCTTGCAGTATCTGTACATAGTGGACATCCATGTATTTGATCCTGTAATGTGTTTCCCTTTTGATGCGTTTCAGGACTAATGTATTGAAGAAGGCACTCCCCCTTCTCAGAAGTACAGAATGAACTAATACTTCAAGGACTACAGTAGCATCATCACATCCTCCTATCCAGGGGGAGGCATAACAGGGAACAGCAGGCTGCATTGTGGGCACACCTTATCTGTGATGTGAATGAGACTGGCCATCAGGACCAGACATGAGCAGGTTCGACACCATGCTACGGACATAGTGAATGCTGCACAATGAAGGACAGCTGATATAGCCAGGGATTGTGCCATCACCTGTGGAGGGCCTGCAGTGGAACAATCACTCACAGCCACTGAGCAATTCCTGGCAAACCTAGCACACGACAGCTACCAGACATCTGTCACACCATACATCATGTAGGTGGGTGCCACAGTGTCCACAGGAGAGAAGCATGCATCTAAGCTTACTGTGATCACCACTGTAATACTGCAGCAATCATTCTGTCAGGCTGTACATACCTTTACATGGGTGTCATGTATATGTGCTGTCTGGGGATGTTAGCTCAATTGTACACTCGTACTCAGAATTTCAGCAATATATCAAGTAACATAGTAGCTACTGTACATGTGAGATATATGCAGGTATAACCTTGTTGTGCTGCAACATGCAGTGGCACTGAAATTACCTCACCCTCACCTTTTTACAGGTCCATCAGGAGATGTCCAAGGCCATGGTCCTGCTTCAGGTAAGCTTGATACTGTTTTGTTATGGAACATACATATGCTACTAAGAGTGAGGGTCAGGAGTATACCCTATGTACAGGTAATGTTATGTATAACCAGAGTAGAATGTTTGTATGTTCCAGTCTGGAACAGTTACCTAAGTATCCTAGCGTGGGTAATCACAGGAATGTATTTGAATGAGTAGAAGCACTTTTGCAGTGTAGAATATGAACAGCCAAAGCATGTGTTTGAGGGAATTGAGTATGTGACAGTTTGTATGTATTAATATGTACTGTGTACTGTGAACTTTGAATGAACTCTGAGCAACGAGAAAATACTGAAAAACAAGAGTCTGCCTGAAAGCAGGAATTGTGCCTTTTATGGAAGTGCATCCAATTTTCTTTCTTTGCCCAGAGATATGATGATGTGAATTGTCTTATGTTTACGGGTAAACCTTTGATTGGTTAATTGCCCTGTATAATGACCTAATCGGTTCCTTTTTATATTTTTGTATTGTCAGCAATATCACCAGTATATAAGCTTGTTTATTCCTTTGTTCTGGGAGTCTCCCTGGTAGATTCCATGAGGCTCCCGCACGTGTGTACTGTAGATAATAAAAACCACCGAAAGAGAGAAAGAACTATTTGTCTTCATTTTCAAAGTATTGTGTAATGTAACAATTGGTGCCGTTTACTCGGATCTGAATTGAGAACAAGCTGCAGCAGTCAGGAAGTGGATGAAATACTGCTAATGAAATGGCCCATAACAGACTTTTCTGTTTCTGCAGTGTTTCTTTCATCTCTCTGTATTTGCCTGCCTTAAAGATTTAAATTTTTTTTTTTTTATGCAGAAAAATATATGATTTCTCTCATTCAGTTGTTTTGAGGTAAGTGGCATGCATTTCTCTTCTGCTATTAAATGTGCAGTATGAGTTTGGGTTAATACGGAAATACTAGTGACATACATATGAAAGGAGGAATGATAGTGGGGTAACAAGACGTTTATATAACGCCTTAGCTAAACCTGTGTTAAACAAGTATAGCTTAATGAGTGAAAATGGGAGCAAGTGCGGGAAAAATAACTGAGCCAGAAAGAGGTACACTAGCTGGTTATATGTTTTATCATGTGTCCCGGGACAGTTGTATGCTTTTAAATCAGTGGATCGCCCTTATTAAAAATGACGGTGCTCTGGCTTTTCCCGAAAATGGTAGTTTTAATAAAGACATATTGACTAATTTACAAAAGAAATTAAAAAAGAAAGGAAGAATACTAGGGTTGTGCTGGGCAGCTTTTAATGATTGGATGTGTGAAGCTAAAGAAAGGGAAAAGGACTCGGTCATTAGTAGTCTTAAGGACAATCAAACGAAACTAAAAGAGCAGATAAAGGAACTGCGACATACTGCGAGTAATCTAGATGTAGCAAACGGTAAATGCTTAAAGAAACCGCCCTTTAAGGGATTATATCATGTACAAGAATTAAGTAAATTACAAATAACTGAATCATCTGAAGATGATAACTCCTGGTTCCCCCCACCCCCTACGGCCCCTCCACCACAATATCAGCCTTCACAGGTTCAAGACGGAGCAGTAAGCTCCACAACAGAGGGTGAAGGCCGGCGGGGAGAAGAGCAAACTGCACTCGACTCTGGAAGTGGAACTCAGGCAATGGGAGGTCAGCCTAGCAGACCGCTTATAGAGCAATCTGACCAAACAGATACAGGTAAACCATCACCTAGACTAACCTGTTCGAAGAAAAAAAAACAGCAGAAAAGAAAAGCACAAATGCTTTTTGCCCTAGGTCTAGCCAGTCGAAAAAATATTATAATAAAAAAGCCGTATATTTACACAAGGGTAAAATTTACAAACAATGTCAAATTGTAATTGAAGACAAAGATGACTACACTGGTCCGGACAAATCTAATCCAGATTCTGACTCTGAATCGGGCACTAGCCCATCAGATGAAGATGGAGTATTCCCACTGAGAGAAGTCCCAAACCCAGCACATGCTAGAGATGCGGAACAACCGGCTACTGTAGTGGTACCTGGGCCTGGTCAGCAGTTGATTTTCAAGTGATCACTAAATCACTTCCACCTATTCGTAATAACCCAGCGAAGTTTCAACGCATATTGGCAGGACATATCTGTTTGCAAAATCCTACCATAGAAGAGGTTAGAGCTGTCCTCCAATACGCTGTCCCAGCTGATCTCATGAAATGTATCTGGGATCATGCTAATGTTCCTACCCCAATACCGAAGCACAACACACAAGGGGAGAATGGATTTGAAGTGGTTAGGCAACGTATAGTTGATGCTATCACTGTAATAGTGCCACCTACCCCCAATTGGTCGAAAATTAAATCAGTCATACAGAAAGCGGATGGACCTATAGACGAATACTTAAATCGACTCAGTGATACCTTTGAGGCATATTCCAGAAACCCAGAGCACACTGAGGGACCAGCACAAAGCAGGCTGTCAGCTGGCTTTTTAGATGGGTTATATCCTCAGGTGAGGGACAAGTTAAAGGAAGTGTGCTTAAACTGGCCTAGTTTGGGCCTAAATGAGTTAGTCCAACAGGTACAATACCTATCTGACCATCTAGCTAAAGAAAAGAAGGATTTATAGGAGAAATTAGTCAAAGCACAAATCCAAATGTGTAGCGCTTTTGGTCAGCGGGGTAGAGGACGAGGGAGGGGTGGATGCCAAGGAGAAGTAAATCAAAATAGACAAAACAGGCAGGGAACACAGTCGGCTCCACCCCAGAACTCTACTAATCAGACAGAGTGTTTCAATTGTGGCCAACCAGGCCATTGGAAAAATGAGTGTCCATATTTGGCTGAGCAGCCTGCACCATACACCGATACGTCGCAACAGTGGAATTCTAGCTGGACGCCGTCAAATCAACAGCAACCACAATAAAGGTTCCCTGAACAGAAACAACAGCAATTGTGTCCTTTTATTCTTGTGGATCAGGATGGACCACATGTTATGTTACTGGTTAAAAATAAACCCTATCCATTTTTAATTGATACCAGAGCAACTAAATCCATGCTAGCTGGCAAAGCAGCCATGAATGTTCCCCTCTCTGACAAAATAACTAGAGGGGTGGGTGTCTCTGGTATACCTATTGAGTATTCCGAAACTGTTCCAGTCCCAGTAACTTTGGGACCTCTGCAGGATAACCATGCATTCTTAGTAGGACCATCAGCACCTTTAAATCTATTAGGAAGAGACTTGCTATGCAAAATGGGGGCCACCATTTTTTGCACAGCTAGTGGAGTTTATAGTACCCTGGCAGCTTTAGATGACTCTGTCATTTTACAGACAATGTGTATCCAGCCAAATTCTGACAGAAACGAGTATTTACATTCCTTACCCTCTCACCTGTGGACTACTCATGACAATGATGTAGGGTTTCTGACCTCAGCTACTCCTGTAAAAATAAACCTAAAACCAGGTGCAAGGTTACGGCGAGTACCTCAGTACTTTTGACAACTGAGGCTATATCTGGTATTGCCCCTGTTATTTCTGCATTAGAACAGCAAGGGATCATAGTACCCACTTCCAGCCCATGTAACACCCCAATATTACCGGTGAAAAAACCTGGAAAACAAGCTTACAGATTTGTGCAAGACTTGCGGGAAGTTAATAAAGCTGTTTTGCCTGTTTTCCCAATTGTACCAAACCCAGCTGCTATTTTGAGCTCTATTCCACCTACTGCAAAATGTTTTATGGTAATAGATATTTCATTAGCCTTTTTCTCTATTCCAGTACATCCCGATAGTCAGTATTTGTTTGCATTTACCTACAAGGACAGCAGTATACTTGGACTCGATTGCCCCAAGGATATGTAGAATCCCCAACCTTATTTTCTAGAGAGATGCATAGACAGTTACCATCACGTTCAGTTCTAGTACAATATGTGGACGATATTCTTATAGCTTCATCAGACAGTAACTCATGTAGGGAAGATTCCCTTCTAGTGTTAAACTTTTTGGCTACATGAGGGTTTAAAGTAAATAAATCGAAATTACAATTCTGTCAGGAAAAGGTGCAGTATTTGGGACATATTATTACAATGGGTTCTCGTCAAATACTCCCAAATCGTATAACTTCTATTCAAAAGGCCCCATGCCCTGTAACTCAGAGGCAGCTTTGAGGATTCCTTGGCCAAGCAGGATACTGCAGACAGTGGGTACCTAATTTTTCGGAAATTTCGCCCCCCCCCCCCTGTTACAACTCCTAAAAAAGGATATTACGGAACCTTTACCCTGGACATCACAACATGATGAGGCTTTTCAGGCTATCAAGACAGCCTTGGTAAATCGTCCTGCCTTAGGTTTTCCAGATTATTCCAAACCATTTGTTTTCTTTTGCTGTGAGCGAAACAAAACTGCCTTGGGTCTCTTAGCCCAGCAACGCACCAGTGGCTACCGGCCTATTGTTTACTACAGCACTCAACTAGATCCGGTTGCCTCTGGTTACCCAGCTTGGTACAGGCCGTGGCAGCCGCTGCTGTCTTGGTTGACATGGCAGCTCCACTAACCCTGGGACATGATACTATACTAGCAGTCCCACATGCAGTTCAAGCATTACTTTTGAATACAAAAACACAGTATCTTTCAAATGCACGTCTTACTAAATATGAATTAAGTTTAATAAATAACCCTGCCCTGCAAGTCATACGCTGCCCACCACTGAACCCTGCATCTTTAATACCAACATCGGATAAGGGCGAACCACATAATTGTGTGCTTGTAGTTAACTCTGTTCTTTCTCCTAGGTTACACTTGTATGACACTCCTTTGCAAAATCCTGATTTGGTTCTCTTTGTTGATGGATCCTGCTTACGAACAAACTCCGGAGAATTCCAAGCAGCTTGGTCTGTCTGTACTCCGACTGAAGTTTTAAGGTCAGCACGATTACCCCCAGGCACTTCCGTGCAAGCTGCGGTACTAGTGGCATTATTGAATGCATGCAAAATAGCTAAGGACAAGTCTGTTACTATATATACTGACTCCCATTATGCCCATGGTGTTGTTCATGATTTTGGTATACTATGGAAGGAACGAGGGTTTTTAACTTCTTCTGGGTCACCCGTTAAAACCCATTTTTATATTAATAACTTGTTACAGGACTTATTGTTACCATCTGAACTTGCTGTTGTTAAATGTGCAGCCCATCAATCTAATGACTCTTTTGAAACTAAGGGCCATATTTTAGCTGACTGGGCTGCTAAACAGGCTGCTCTCTCACAAACTGTTCAGGGACATTTTTTGCAGCCTTTGCAACCAATAGTTACTTTTGATACCACAGTGTTGAAAGCTTTACAGGATGAAGCTCCAGGATCAGAAAGGAAACCATGGCTGGCTTAAGGTTGTTTTAAATGCTCTGATCTCATTTGGCAACATCCAGATGGCAGACTGGTCTGCCCAATGTCCATGTTAAATTCTCTTATTAAAGCATATCACTTGCCAGCTCATGTTGGGGTACAAGTGCTAATAAAACAAATCCAAAAGGATTGGTTTGCCCCAGGACTTTCTGCTTCTGTACAGCATTTTTTGAGCATGTGCTCCACTTGTTTACAGTATAACATTTCAAAAGGCACTATGGCTCCCACACAACCACTGCCAAAACCATTGGGACCATTTTGCGCTTTGGAATGGGATTTTATTGAACTTCCACCTTGTGCTCATTTCAAATATGTTTTAACTGTTGTTGATGTTTTTTTCTGAGTGGTTAGAAGCCTAACCATGCACTAAGAATGATGCTATTTCAGTTGCTAAGAAACTTTGTTATGAATTGATACCTCATTTTGGTGTTCCCTGTCAAATATATTCAGATCATGGAACACATTTTACTGCTCAATTAATTGATTCACTGTGTAAAATGTTAGGCATCACTCTGAAATTTCATTGTCCATATAGACCACAGGCATCAGGTATTATTGAATGCATGAATCAGACTTTGAAAACCAGACTAGCTAAAATTACTACTGAAATGGGCCTCAACTGGGTACAGGCCCTACTGTTTGCCCTACTCTCTATGAGAGCGCAAGTACATCCTACTAAAGGTCTTTCTCCTCATGAAATCCTCATGGGTCGCCCTATGCGTATGCCCATGACTCCACCACCACCCTTTTCTGAGTATGTTGCATTTGATCATGATATTCTTAGGTATTGCACTTCTCTTGTTTCTTTTTTACAGTTTCATCATTGCCAGGTAGCAGCAGCTCAACATATCCCTGATCCTTTCCTGTCCTCAGCGCTACAACCAGTGGATTGGCTGTACATCAAGTCATTCTCTCGAAAAACAGCACTTCAACCACGCTGGAAGGGGCCCTTACTGGTTCTACTGACAACATCATGAGCGGTTTGACTACAAGGCTCACCCACCTGAATTCACATATCGCACGTTAAGGTCATCCCATCGGAAGGTCAACAACCTCTACCTTTTGCTACTCCTGATTCTCCACCTATTGCTACTCGTACTTGAAGTCATACTGTACCAGCACCTGACAATGCCTGACGTTTATCCATTTGGACAACCTCATCCTCCCGACACAATACAGGTGCAACCACCATTTCCACAAAGGTACTGCACAACTATTTTGGTGGTTATTCTTGTCGTTTTGATATTTTTACTGTGGCCATTTCTATTTCCTACTCTAACTACGCCTCATGCCAAACGTGCTGCATGGCATCCACCTTTCAACACCTACCAAGCCATTAAATACGCTTATGCTTCATCCCTCAATATCTCGGACTGCTGGATTTGCACTGCTATTCCTACTGTTCATGGGGGATTGATGCTAAATATAGCCCCTTTAGAGGTTAATGAAACCTGGATGAATTTGATCTACGATACATCAGATGTTATTTCAAAGGACAAGATAGCATTGCAGTTGTCCCTCCACCAAAACGGAACTGTGTGTTTTCAAAAACTTGGTAAAACTAGAGTCGGGTGGAGCCATTGTAACAAAACAGTGGTACATAACTGCACTGCAGACAATTCAGGTTGTGTAACAGATTTTTCACCTGTAAAAAGACTTGTTAAAAACTATATAGCTAACTTTTCCCAGAAAATAGAAACTGTTTATTCAAAAATATTCCAAGGACTGCAGGACGTCGGGGATCATTTCAAGCCTATCAACATCACCATTAAAGTAGAAAATTGTTATTTTATGTGCGGAAGAAAAGCATGTAAATGGCTACCAGGAAACTGGTCTGACAGCTGCTTCCTGGGCTACCTAGTTCCAGCTATTCGACATGTGTCTGCATTACCTAAAGGGAAAATTCGGAACGTTCGAGAGGCCAAGAAGCCTACCAATCCTGTAGGTCAAGTTGATGCTTCATGGATCTACCACCATGATTTAGTTCCCGCTAGCACCAAAGGACTTTCTCACATGGACTTGGGTGATGATGTCATATCATGGGCTGGTATAATTCTATCATGCGGAGCAGTTAAATCAATTTGGGAACTGAGAAAGCTATCTAAATTGCTTGAAATATTCAGCAATGCTACATTTTCTGCTTTTGAACTAGTGACTGATGAATTGACTGCTATGAGAGCTGTAGTACTCCAAAACCATATGGCCCTCGATTTCACCCTAGTGGCGAAAGGAGGAACTTGCACTTTAATCCAGGAGGAGTGCTGTAGTTTATTCCTGATAATCAGCACAAAATTGAAAGTCATCTTGAACTGATTCAAAGAATTTCAGAACTCTCGAAGGCCAAAGAGGCTGATAGTTCAACATGGACATGGTTAACCAACCTGTTCTCAGGCTGGGGAGGTGGACTGTTGAAGTTGATCTTATTAATTGCAGTATTAGCAATTATTGCTTTTCTTGTCTTATTCCTAATCAAAGCACTGATCTTGAAATGAATGTCTTCAAAAACTGTGAAGAAAGTGCCCAAGTTTTATATGCCTGCAGCTATGAATATAGATGATAAAATGGCAATGTTTTCTAATAATGAAAAGACCAGTAGCATGGTTATGCTAGAATTGGGACAAATGTATGATAGGTTAAATGGTGATGCTTACACAGCATCAAATGGAGGTTGTAGAATATGAACAGCCAAAGCATGTGTTTGAGGGAATTGAGTATGTGACAGTTTGTATGTATTAAAATGTACTGTGTACTGTGAACTTTGAATGAACTCTGAGCAATGAGAAAATATTGAAAAACAAGAGTCTGCCTGAAAGCAGGAAATGTGCCTTTTATGGAAGTGCATCCGATTTTCTTTTTTTGCCCAGAGATATGATGATGTGAATTGTCTTATGTTTATGGGTAAACCTTTGATTGGTTAATTACCCTGTATAATGACCTGATTGGTTCCTTTTTATATTTTGTACTGTCAGCAATATCACCAGTATATAAGCTTGTTTATTCCTTTGTTCTGGGAGTCTCCCTGGTACTTTCTATGAGGCTCCCGCACGTGTGTACTGTAGATAATAAAAAACACTGAAAGAGAGAAAGAACTATTTGTCTTCATTTTCAAAGTATTGTGTAACGTAACAGCAGTTATAGCTCAGAGCAAATAGGCTTCCTGGTGTACACGAGGCAATAAATCTGACATGCCTTGTACATACTGAAAGGTAAATGGTACATACTTTAGGCATTGAAACTTGCCTTTGTATATATTTGTTAAGATAGGCACACTGGGCTTTATGTGCTGTGTTATCAGGTAGTATCATATAGCATGCCTAAAAGGTACATTGTACTGGGCAAGTGTCATGTGATTTACCTGACATGCTTGTTATAAAGGCCTTGAGTTGAATGTGTATATTGTTGTGATGAAGTCTGTTGTGCAGAATAGTGGAGGTGAGAGGATGTGATAGTGGTAATGCAGTTGTGGATCCTCATTATTATGACTCTGCAGATTTTTCATACATAATAGTGCAGGTAGTAATACACTGCTTTTGTCTTGGTTTCCACAGGTGACTGGAGGGATGGGGTTTCTCCCACATGCCACCTGATGTCAGTGTATCTTTAGACATTGATGATGATGGTGGCCACAGTAAGGCACAGGTGGGGTTTTTGGGGGCTGAATCTGTCCCAGAGGTTGACATCCCTCTTCTGCCCCCATTATCCCCGCACACAGTCAGTATGGCCACACATTCCCAGTCCCCAAAGACCTCATATATGGGACAGTCAAAGGGTGGAGACATTGAACAGGCCAGTGTGGCAACTGTGGTATCAGTGAGTGTAGACAATGGCCATAGCCAGAGATCTGGCAAGGTCCCACACAGGCGGATTTACGGGGGTGCTCATAGTATGACTGCTGTCCATCCACCACCTGTTGCAGGTGTCACATCATGGGCCACTTGGTGCATGTTTTGGGCTGTCATGGAGGGAAAGGCATGTTCTGAATGGAACACCAGACATATGAATAGGGTTATGGATGCAGCACAGTCTGACATCCATGACTGCCTCCACTGCAATGGGGACACCATGGATCAGTTCACTGATGCAATGGACAGATGGTGGGCTGAGGCAGTGTCTGTCTTGGGCCACACATTGTCTGCTCTTGAAGTTGTGGTTGGAGTTGGGCATCGGATCCATGGACGTAGGTCAGCAACACCATCTGCTGAGAGTCCACGTGGCCATGCACAGTTACGCTGCCATAGTGGCAGTACATTCCTTGCTATAGAGGGGAGTGTGCTGTCTACACCATGATGTGCCAGGCCATGGGCACCTGGTCCTGGGGGGTCTGTGGGGGATACGGTCACAGCAAACAGCAGTCACTGTCAGGTACTAGCACCATGTCTGACCTTGGACATGATGGTGCCAGTGCAACTTCTGGCAGAGCCGGTTCCTGTATTCAGGGCCAGAGACAGTGAAATGTCAACTCTGCCATGTATGGTCCACAGCTGTCCAACATACACACATGTAGTAAAGTTTCAATTGAGTGTACAACCTTTTATTTAAATGCTTTCGTTTCTTGGACTTCTTCGGAACAAATGAATAGCCAATATTAAAAACACTCCATTTTTATATACTTTTCTATAAAACAATCAACGCATTACTCAGTGGACCAATTTACTGAAAATAAGGGAATATACAACTGCTATTTATTCAAATACAGCCTTCTGTCTTTCAAAAAACAATTTATGTTTATAACCTCATTTAAACCTGGCTTTTTATCAGTCTGTAAATCAATCTGCCAAGAAGTTTTTCTTTGCTCTATATAATTTTTATAATCCTCTCCCCTTAAATCTAAATTAATTTATTCTACTATAGAAAAAAGAAACTTTTTGTGTGTGGCACATTTTATAGAGTTCTTATACAAAGCATTATTGTTGTCACGTTTCTTAATAGCATATTGGTGTTCTCTAATTATTTCATGCAAAGTTCTCTTAGTCATGCCAATGTAAAAAGTAGCACATCCATTACAGACACTGATGAATACAACTCCTCTAGTTTTACATGTGAAATGCCCTGGAACATTTATAGTTTTTGAAAAGGTACTTAATAAAATAAAAGGACTCTCCAAAATGAAACACCACCTACAAGTGCCACACTTGTAGATTCCTTTGTTTTTCTCTGTATTTTAAATACTAGGAATATATTTACTGTTTTTCTTATGCAGTAAGTTTTTTTAACAACACCTGTTCTCTATATACAAAATTAGGTCTACTACCTACAATTTTGTACAACTCACTATTACCCTCCAAAGTCTTCCAATTGTTTTGAATAACCTTCCTGATCAATATACTGTCTACTGTCATGTCCAAATTGCATACCAACTTCTTATTTCTACTCCCAGTTGAACCGTTTGAATTATTTGAATTGTTACACTTAAATCCATGTTTAAGTATAGGGGGATATATATCATATCTTTTTAACCAAATTTATTTTACTATTTCATCTAAAAACTCTCTTTTGTATCCATGGTTAACAAACATACCACTAATAAACTCTAATTCGTGCTGTAGTGTGTTATCTTCACTATTCATTCTGGTTGCATGAATGAACTGCCCTTTTGGTATCTTTTTTCTAACAAACTCAGGGTGATTACTATTATTATGCAGATAGCTGTTAGTGAATGTGTTCTTTCTATGTATACTACTAACCAAATTATTTAAACTGATATCCCATTCAAAATGAACGTCCAGCAAAATTAACTGCTATACCACACTCGCCCATTGTAAATTCCAAAAAATCAGACTTATTATTAAGAGTTATAAAATGTCTAACCATGTCACAATTACCCTCTATAATATAAAACAAATCATCTACAACTCTTTAAAAATGGCAAATGTGAAATTCAGCAAACGTTTCACTTAAAATAACTGTTTTCCACCACCCCATCATGATGTTAGCAAATGAAGGGGCTGCTGGGGAACTCATCACAACCCCTTTTATTTGCTTATAATATTTACCATTAAAAATGAAAAAGTTATTATCAAGTAACAATTCAATCATTTCACAAAGAAAATTATCTCTTGAATTAGTCAATTCAGTATTCTTATTGTCTTACATATTCAACACCTTTTTAATGAGGAATAGATATATACAAAGCAGTAACATCAACTGTAAACAGTATATGTTTGTTAGGTTCAAACTTAAAACTCCCTAAAAACTCCCTCATTTTGTCTAAAAAGTCCCAAGAGTCATTTATGTAAGAGTTTAACTTCTGCACAAGAGGGTTCAAAACAGAATCAGTTACTAACAAAATTCTCTCTGTTACACAATTGGGCGAAGAAACAATGGGCCTGAGAGGCAGATTCACTTGGTCCTTGTAGACTTTTGGTATTCCAAACAGTGTCCCAAATCCTTAGTTTATCAACTACACAAAAATTGTAAATTTCTAAGTCAATAATTTCATTTATTAAACTGTCATACAAAAAATTGTGCATTTTTTATATCTTTTATGTATATCACTTAAACTAACTTCTCTGTAATCAGTTAAGTTGTTCAATAAACTCAACATACTGTTGTTGTATCTATCAACATTCATTAATACTGGGTCTATATTAGAACATTGAAGTTTTAAAACTTTGAATGTTCTAGTATCGACCCCTATTCAGCAAAAGCTGAAAATATCGAAGCAACAGAAAACCGGATTTTTTCCTAGGGAAAGAATGCTTTGGTGTTTTCAGAGCTGTGGTGGAAGGTTACGGGTTGGATTCAGGTAAGTGTGCGATTGAATGCGGGTTAGGTTAGTTAGTCTTAGGGTGTGGGTTAGGTATGTGTGCGATTGTGTGGACGTGAGCGTTAGGGTGGGTTAGGTGAGTTAGGGTTAGAGCTCGGGTGAGGTGAGTGTGCGATAGTGACAAACCTTAGGGTTAGGGTTTGGGTTAAGGTAAATGGACAGTTAGTGGTGTGTGTATAGTTTAGTGTAGGGTTAGGTGTAAGATTTTAGTTGTATGTGTGTGGATTGCTGTTTGTTTAGTGTGCTTGTGTTGTGTGTATGTGTTTTGGAACAGCAAATTTTTCCATAGGAAAAAATTCGCTGTTCTGTATGTTCGATGTTTTCAGCTTTCGCTGAATAGGGGTCAATATTAGAACATTCAAAGTTTTGAAACTTCGATGTTCTAATATAGACCCTTAATACTAATGTACCCCTTCATCACTTTTCATAATTCTTAAGTTTAGCCTGCCTTAGTTCAAATAAGGCTTTTCTTTTACCTTCATCGAGGTTATAAAACATTTTATGTTGAGTAGTATTATTTAATACATTTCTAATTTCTTTTTCACATATACTTTCAAAAACTTTTAATGTATTAAGTAATGCAGGATTATATGTGGAAGGTTTAACATAAATAGAACTCTGCAAAGATATATCTTTCAGAATGAAATTTAAATTTAACTTCTGAGTGTACTTTTTTAGATCCAAAAGAGTATTTACAACATTTGCTCTTCTAGTGGCACAAAATTCAAACCCAAACTAAGTACATTTTCATGCTTTGCATTTAAAACAAAATCTGAAAAATTGATAATGTTAAATAAATCACTTGCTTGCTTTTTCAAATGTCCATTGAAGAGTTTGATGCTGTTTGAGCTCTCTTTCTCATCGGTTTTGTTTTTAATAGCTTAGTATCCTTCTTTTGGAAAAAAAGGTTTTGGTCTTGCTCCATTATAACCATTAAAACTGCAGTGGGTATCACTGTTTTCCCCATTGCTGTTAATCACTTACCTTTTGTTTCATGTATCAAGTGCTAGCACCTTCGTTTATGCCATTAGTCCTTATTTGGTATTCACGCCTCTCAGTTTTCACTGGTTTTAATTGACTAAATTGTTTGTCAATCACCACATTCACTCTTTTTGTGCTCAAAACAGATTTACTGTTATTGTTGTACAAAATCTGAATAAGCACAATTGTCTTCATAAGCAGCAATGTCTCTACATATTTTTTTTATTTTTCTGAGAGACAATTACACTCTCATGCTGCTCAATTCCTTTAAAAGATGCTGTATAGTATGACTTATCATGAGCAGATTTGACAAGCTGTTTTTCAGTATTTAAAATTTCTTCCTTTAAAACCATCATCTCTTTATTATTGTTGTCAATAAGTAATTGCAACAATTTTAGACCAGCTTCATTAAAAAAAAAAATTCTACCAGACTGTTGAAAAATTCATCATTGACACTAACTCCGTTCGGGCATTTAAAGAAACAGAGCCCTTTCGGTACTATTCACATTTTAATACAGGTTTCTAGATACTTATTTTCCAAATCAAGTCCTCTAAACTTCTTAAGTAGTTTTATCAAATTGTCAATAGAACCTCTGTATTCTTCAGAACTCAAAGAATTAATACTAAAATCAGAGGGATGAAAAACATCATATGTTTTAGTTAAAAAAGAATGAACATCAGTGTAGCAAGTGAATGCTTTCTGTTTTAACCTGCCAGTCTTACCAAAAAGGTTTTCATTTGGACTTTTTTGTACTTCAATAACTGTATCAGTGTCATCATCCAAACTTATCCATTGGTCATCTGTAAGGTGCCCCACAGGAACCAGTTGTTGAAAAGTATTTTGTATGTCCATCATTGTATTCATTATTAACTGCATAAATCCTGCATCACTCAATCCTGGAGTAAGATGTAAACTCAAGTTCATCATGGAATCAGAAGCTGCTTCAGCCATCAGGAAACAAGGAACACACTTTCAAAAATTACATAGACCAAAGAGAAAATTCTTGGCAGATTGAATTAGAGGTTGATAAAAAGTCAGGTTTAAATGAGGTTATAAACAAAGTGTTTTTTGAAAGACAGAAGGTTGTATTTGAATAAATTGCAATTGTATATTCCCTCATTTTCAGTAAATTGGTCAATTGATTAATATGTTGAATGTTTTATAGAAAAGTATATCAAAATGGAGTGTTTTTAATATTGGTTATTCATTTGTTCTGAAGATGTCCAAGAGATGAAAGCATTTAAATAAAAGGTTGTACACTCAGTTGAAGTTTTATTATTCTGATTTTGTGCTGCTTTAGCATTGTTGGGTCAGTATTTTAGTATTGGGTTTTGGAGGTTATATTGGTACAAGTGTTTTTCATTTATACACACATGTAGGGCTAGCATTGAGCTTGACTGTGTACAAACACACACACACACACATACACACACACACACACACACACACACACACACACACACACACACACACACACACACAAAATCTTAAGCACAGTGGGATTAGAACCCCTACCTATTTAGGCTTGTACACTATAGATCGCACTACTTATCACACGCACCATGGCTTAAATCTTGATACTCCATTGTCAGCTGGTATTCTTAAGGTTGATGACATCATCAGGCCTTGTAGAATAGGGCAGTGTGGAAGCCAGCAGCAAGTTACAGACCCAAAAAGTACATAACCATTGTGGCTGAATAACCCATAATGGCATGTCTGCTGTTTTGCAGGGGGATACGCTCGCATACACACACACACACACACACACACACACACACACACACACACACACACACACACACACACACACACACACACACACACACACACACACACACACCAAGTGGGCTGCAGTTAGATTACAATCCCTACCTATCTAGGCTTATACATTATAGAGCACAGTACTTATCGCATGGACCATGGGTTAAGTCTGTTGCATATGTGTTTGCAGGCACAGTACTTGTGCATTATACAAACTATGCTTGTGTTGAACAGCATCCGTGGCCTGCAAAGTGATATTGACTCATACTGGTATCTGCATCTAGTATCCTAGCAGTGGGATAATTTATGTTATCCTACTATATGTGTACAGCTACCAGTATGGCTATTTGTGGCTGCTTGCAGTTAGATAGGCAACACTGTGGGCATGGATAATGTGCCCTATCCATACATTCATTGACACCACTATACATTACACCACCTGCTCACCTGTGTCTGCCTACATGGTGACATCCAGCAGGTATAGGGGTCTGTAGGTAAGTGGATTATGTAGTGTTGCAGAGTCTATGTATCATTTTAATAGATATAGCTATATATATCTATTTGACACTGCCTAGCAATAGATATACTATGCATGTAAGACAGAGATACTGACAGATGGATATGTATACGTATATGTCTGTATGTATAGTCATTTATATGCAATGGGTCATTTCAATGAATGGCCAACAGAATTGCTCTCATTTTTATTAAGTGTATGGGCATGCCCGGTGAAACTGTCAGTACTTATAATGTGACTCCAGTCCTCACCTACCTGTATTCCAGTCCAGGAGTTTGTAGGTTACAGACATTAACATCTGCCACTGTTTCTGCAGTACTGCATTTCACTTAAAATGTCCACAGCATTCCCCAGCTGTCTGCTGTACTAAATATGTGACTGAGGTTGGTAATGTTATGCCACCAACAGACTGACTGTCTGCATACCTCTCAAATGTCCTGTTTTTTACAGAATGTCCAGTGGTTTGCCTCACATGTTCTGTTCCTCACACATTTGTGATCTTCTTGTGCTTTATTGAATGTTGACATCAATACATTCTACTAACTACAGACAAACAATTGTGTGTCAGACTTTATATCCATTGGAATGTATGTACTACTGCAACACCTTTATAGCCAGCAAGGTTTATAAGACATATATTTAAATTATGTCCCTATGTTTGGGCCTTTGCCCCCCCTCCAATCTTTCTGTCTTTGACCAGGTTTCTTGCACTGAAAGGTTGGGAGGTATGACATTCTGTGAAAACACCAACATACTACTACCTCACATGCAAAAGTAAGTAATTCCAGATTAGAACCATCAATACCATCACCTGTGCTAGCTTCCCTAGTCCAATGAGCCACACAGCTCACTAGACAGAGAGGGTTCATCCATCACACAATCAACAGCATAGATATGTACATTGGTATTCTGCATGAAGAGAGACATACAATGTGTGAGCATCTATGTTACATCCTTGAGATTGCCTGGTCCACTACAATACCATAGCTGATTTTCTGTTAAAGTGTTCATATGGGTACACCTCTGTGTTGGGGTGGGGGAACAACAGCACATGATCAGCTTGGATAGACAGTATTCCAAATATCATGTGTGCCCACTATTTAACATCTCCCTTGCCTGATGTCATGAATATTCCAAACATGAGGCCTAGTGAATATTAAGGAACACATACTACTGGACTGGGTGTCAGTTGTCCCATGTGGATGTTAACTCCGACCAAATAGCCCACTGTATTTTCTTGCATAACAGCAGCAGATCCATATATACAATACCTTATTATAGTAATCCTTATAATTAGTGTGTAGGTTAGAGACTTACATTGAGAATGCAGCAGTTGATAGAAATGTAGTTCAGGGCTGACTCTGTGTGATGCAAGTGGTACACAGCCAATACATGGATAGCAACAGTTTGTGTGGGTTGCCTGACATCAGCTATTTTATTATATGCATGTGAATCGGAGTAAGGTATCAGTCCCTGGGGCAATAGGTTGTCAGTGTATGTGCTATGCATTGTCTCTTAGCCAATGCCAGGGCATACTGGGCATGCCTATGTCTGCCTACATGGACATCACCAGGGGGCTCCTCCTCCAAGTCTTCCTGTGAGTGTGGCTGTGGTGTCCTAGGCACTGGGGAGGGGGGCTGTGTATCCCTTCCCTATTCTGATCCTGCTGCAGCTCCTTCCGCAAGATCATATTGTGTAGCATGGCCATACTGTGAACATATGTGCACATGTGTCTGGACAGTACTGCTGGGCTACACCAAATATATTGAGGCACTGGAACCGTGACTTCAGCAACCAAAACACATACTCTATGATGTTCCTAGTTTGTGCATGTGCCTCATTATGGCATTCTTCTGTGGATGTGTGTGCATTTCTGATGGGTGTCATCATCCATGGTTCCAGTGTGTAGCCAGCATCCCCCACTAAATGGCAGTGTGGGATGTCCCCCCTAGCAAATATCTGGTACAGCTGTGATGCATGCCAGATATGGGAGTTGTGATAGCTGCTAATGCAGCCAGCACACACATTCATGATAATGCCCTGGGCAGTGCACGACCTGAAAGTTGATGGAGTGGTGCCCCTTGCAGCTGATGTAGATTCTACCCTCCTCAATGGGTGGTGCCTTGATGTGTACATGGGTACAATATATGGCACCCAGTACTTCAAGGTAGTGTGCTACACAGTAAAAGAGTTGCATATCGCTGGCCCTCACCTCAGGGGTGAGGAGAAAAGAAATGTGCTCACTGGCATGTAGTAGCATGGTATTCAGGAACTGGTGAAGTACCCTGAATGCTGATGCCTGTGAGACCCCTGTCATGTCCCCAGTTGGTCTTTGGAAGGTACCTGTAGATATTATCCTAAGGGCTACACATACTTTTGTTTCCCTTGGGATGGGTTCCCCTCTGTTGGCTCTGGGCCTGAGTTTGGGGCGGCAGAGCTCAGTGAGTTCTTGTAGTATGTCCCTGTCCACCCTGTAGTGCTCTACAATCTCCAGCTCACATATCTCCTGGAAGGCTACCCTGGGCCTGAACATTCTCTTCCTTCTCTGCCTACTGCAGGCCTATTATCATCAGCAGCAGAACTAACTTTAGCATCTAACACAGCAGCCCCTAGCATTCTTTCAGTTAAAATTACCATGTCTGTTCTCCAATGGTGCAGAGTATGGAGGAAAAATTAGATTGTAGGGTGTATGCATACTTTATAGTGCTCTACTCTAGGTGCTGCCTGTGTGATTGGCTGGCTATGATGCAGTGCACCACCCTAATATAACACTAACATCATTTAATGGCTCTATTGAAGTTAAGCAAGGATCAACACTAATTAATACATCATTGGCCTTTTAGATACTCTGAGCAATGTGGCACACCATGCAATTAAGCAAGGATCAACACTAATTAATACATCATTGGCCTTTTAGATACTCTGAGCACTGTGGCACACCGTGGAAATGTGCACCCCATAGGTAAACACTGCTCGGCTGTCAGTGCACACACCCCCAAATGTCTATGCTCAGCTCAGTGGCATGCCATGCAAATACATAAAAACATGTGCCCCATAGGTAAGCAAAGCTTAGACGTCAGTGGACACATGCTCTCAGGCTTCCACGCTCAGCATGGGTGAGCACTGCGCAAACAGGTGCAGCTCAGCTCCAATCAGCTTAGAAGCTATTGGACACAACCTTTCTTGATGTCAGTTACCTCATCTATGGACACCAACATGGTTCTCTGTCTACATGGAGGGGATATGCAGACACGGTTACCCCATTATGTTATTCAGTATCTCCACCTCATTTGCATAGGGATCTGTGCTCACAGCCTGGATACTACATGCTTCCAAGCACTTCCATGTTAACAGCAACACCAGTGCACCATTGTGGATACTACATGCAGAGTCCTGTAATACATTTCTGTCTTGTGATATTAATATTTGATTTTTCCAGGGGGTTTTTTTGTTTGTTTGTTTGTCTTTTTTATAAGGCATGTTTGCGCACTGCAGTGTGCCACGCAAGCATGCTAAGATTATTAAAAAAAATATTTTAATATATTTACTGTAACTTTTGGAACATGAAGAGGATAATGTTCCTCATATCGGTATGTGCTTTGCCATTTCTGTCTATCTACCTACATTTTATAGCCCTTTTTGTCTATCTACAGTCCTGTACATGGAATTTTTCTGTGTACACTACAGACACTGAGACGGGGTCTGCAGAGCTGTCTATTTGCTTGCTGGATCACTCTACCTACCTCATTTGCATGAGATTCACCTGCTTATGAGGCTGCTTCCATGCCACAGTTTCTCCCCAGATTCGCGAGGCTCCATGCAAGAATAAGACTATTCTTGCATGGAGTGCTTTGTGTCCATTTAGAAAAGCAGCATGCCTTGCATATTCATGAAGGTGCGCTGCTGTTTAATCTAAATGGACATGAACCGTGAATGAATGCAGGGGGTGTGTCTGAATAGTGCAAGGACACTAAACATGCCCTCTGCACTCAGAAGGTGCAGAACAGCACATACTAAGCCAAACTGGCATAATATTACAGCGTTGCTCTAATATTAAGTGAAAAAAAAATGATAATTTCAGTGTCCGCTGACACTGAAATAAAAATAGCAACAAGAAAGCAATCCAGAGGGTGTGTGACAGGCTCTGTGACACACCTCGTGTATTGCTAAAGTGCCATACGACACTCTTGCAACCTGCTAAAGCAGGAAATGTGTGCAAATGCACACATAACGGGGGATAAATCCCCCAAAAGTGAAAAAGCACAAGCATAGCCCCACAAACATAGAAAGTTGATAGAGAACAATTACATAAGGGTAGAAGTCTGAAAGAAAATGTATACCAATATCCCTTTACAGCAGTGCATGTTAACAAAGGCACAGATGACAGGAGGAATAAATACTACATTAGGGACACGCCTGAAAAATTGCCATCACATACTTAGAAAGCTGATAGATAACAGGATATGTATTATCAGGAGTCCCTGAAGGATAGAAGCCTGAAAGCCAAATTAATGCCAGAATTTCATGATTGCAGTCCCACGTAGTTGTCAGAACACCACAATACACATCCATATAACCTAATAATATAATAATACTTACATTTTTTTACTAGCCTAAGGAATGTTTACGTGTATCTAAGTGGGCGTGCACGTTATGGCCATCTGCTTAGCATAGCTTAAACATCTAATAGGAGCTAAATGCAAATAGACAGATGAACCTTTCAAGTTGAGGTAGTGTATTAGTTAGAGTTGTGGCTTTACCTAAAGGTGTTCATGGTTCAAGTCCCAAAAAAGGCAACTTATTTCCCTATGTGAAAGTAGTGTTAAAATTATTTTAGTAAACTTAAATTATGTAGCAACTATTTTGTCAATGAGGGTAGTATAGCAGTTCCAAAAGTGAGATGTTAGTGTAGAAAAGATGTGAAACTCCCATATAAACACAAGTGACCCATACAGTATAGTCACACAAGAATATAATTTAATGAAAGCACATAGGGGATGTCATGGAAGGTAAATGTAAAATTATAATGTGTATATAAATATTTTATAATATATAATTATGCTGATAACCAAAAGCAGGGACCAATGGTGCAAAAACAACCAAGAAACGAAAGAAGGCACCACCAACCAGGAATGAACACGAACCAATAAAGAATCCAAAAACAGTTTATCCCACTAACGCTAGTACAGTTCCAACACGTTTTCGTCATCAACTTCCTCAGTGAATGAAAAGCAACCACTGAACAACCCTATATATACACAAACCTATTAACATCAATTAAATCAATAAATCAATTCGTAAAACAGTTAATCAATTAGTTAATTATTCTAAAATGAACATTTTCACAAAGTAAAATTCGTACATTTAATAATTTAATTAAAACCACATCTAATAGTCACACCAATTTTAGAATTCATCCAAAACTTTTAATAAATAAAATAAAATAAAATAAAATAAGAATAAAAACATTTGATTCAGACAATCTTTTAACTTGTAATATAATGTGTTTGTCTCCATCAAGTGGTGAAACTAAATATGGCATTTAAATTAAAAAAAATGTATGTACATAATCTGTATAAAAGCTTGTAAGAATGAGTTTAAATGATTATTTTGAATTGACTTTAAATGAATGTTTTCACTACATCCTATGTATATTAAATTAATGAAACAGTGAAAGAAGTTAAAGTTTGGCAGATCTAATTTTAAGTACAGGTGCAAGAGATACCATTTCATTAAGACCCGGAAGTCTACTAGAATCCAACACAAGTTGCCAATAAAGCTCCCTATACTCAACAAGTGTTTCCCACATACCACCCCTTGGACTCATCTCAACCACTTCCAAAATAAAAAAAAATTGAAAGCCAGATGTTTTACAAGTGGTGGTGTGCTTGTATAGTGCATTTTTCTCATTTTTTGTTCTTATTTCATATAGATGCTCGTAGATCCTCTGCTTCAATTTCCTTTCACTTTTCCCAATGTAAAATGATTCACATACCTTGCAAGTTGCTATGTAAACAATCCCTTTGGTGTTATAGTTAGCATAAGTATTCAACATTAATTTCTTTTTCCTAGAATTTAAATAAATAAAGTCTCCTGTTGATAAAAATGTACAATAATTGCAACACCCACATTTATATAAACCCTTCTTCTCTTTTTACCACTCAATATATTACCTTGATCTGAGCCCCTCTCTAATATATTTTTAATGGTGTTACCTTTTCTGTATATGTAAACCAGTTCTTTTTCAAAAATATACTTCAAGTCTGAAATTTTCGAAAAATTGTTCCATTCTTTGTCAAAGATTTTCTTGATACCTCTAGAATTACCGTTGTAGGTTGTAATCAAACTAGATGTGTAATCCTCTTTTGGTTTGGTTACTTCTTTTGTTCCATCCAAGATTTGAGTTTTACCTAAAATAGGGGCAAATCTATCATTTCTGTTATTACACACTTCTTCTGAAATTTTATCAAAAAATTCCCCAGGATATCCTCTGTTTAAAAACAGTTCTCTGAGTGTTCTTACCTCACTTAAAAACACCTCATCTTCAGAGGTCATCCTGCTTAACCGTACTAACTGTCCCTTTACCACCCCTTTTTTCTGATGTGGTGGATGGGAACTAGTATAGTACAAATAAGAGTTGGAAAAGGTTTCTTTCCTGTAAACCTTAGATGCAAAATGACCTTTGTTTTTGGTAATGTGAACATCAAGGTAAGTTAGTTCATGTTGATTAAAACTGAAAGGAAACTCAAGAAAATCTGTAGTGTTGTTCACATATTCTACTAACTTATCAAAGTTTTCATGTTCGCCAATCCATAAAAAACATAAATCGTCCAGAAATCGACCATATAAAATCCAATAACCCTGGTAGGGTGAATTCAAAAGATATTTATTTTCCCAGTAAATCATAATAATGTTAGCATATGTGGGAGCACAATATGCCCCCATGGCTACTCCCTTTTCTTGTTTAAAATATTCACCCTGAAAGTATATATAATTGTTTTTCAAGACCGTTTCCATAAGGGTTAAAACAACTCTGAAGTCTTTGTGTGAGATTTTTTTGCTTTCAACCAACATTTCTTCAAACCATTCCATGCCTAGTTTGTGTGGTATACACGTAAATAAATCCACAACATCAAGCGTACCAAATGCAATGCTGTCAAAACAAAGAAGGTTCCAATTTTCTCAAAAAATCCCAGGAGTCTACCAATACATTCTTGTTTCCTTCTAGTACACATTTCACCTTTGAATCCACAAACTTGGCTAGTGGTGCTGTCACGGATCCTTCTGCTGAGACAATGGGTCTAAGTGGTGGGTCCTGTGAGTTTTTGTGCACCTTCGGGATTCCAAATATGCATGGCACCTTTGGTTTCTCCACATGTAAAAACCTGTATGTTTCAAGGTCAATTGAACCTTCTAACAGTAGGTCATTTAATAACACTCTTATTCTTTTGTATGCAATGTTGATTTCATTGATAGATACTCTGGTATATTTGTCGGAGTCATTAAGAATGTCCATCATTTTCCCCTCATATTGAATACTATCCATTAATACCACCCCTCCACCTTTGTCGGGTTTCATAACCCTGACACTCCTATATATTATAAGTATAATATGCTTAAACATGCCTTAATCACTCTGTATCCATCAGACCTTGTTCTGCCCAGCAACAAAATAGCCAGCCATGAAACGTCTCAAACCCAGGATGCTGTCCTCTACAATCAGAGAAAAATGCTACTACACCATCTGAGCTGTAAGAGCTTGAAATTCTTTAACAAACATATCATGCATTCTGGTCATTTAACATTAAAAACAGCAGTTCTTAGTGTCAAATGCATGACCCTAAACACTAGACTCAGAGGAATGCACCACTACACCATCAGAGCCATAAGAGTTAATGTTGCTTTTTCAAACATATCATGCAATAGAGGCATACGTCATTAGGAAGAAAGCTTTGTGGAACCATTCATGTGTGTATAAAGACATAGACACACACACACACACACACACACACACACACACACACACACACACACACACACACACACACACACACACACATATATATATATATATGTCTGATGAAACATATGTATGAAAAAGTAGAGTCATAATATAGACATACATATTTAAAAATATAAAGAAAAAAATATATATATGTGTGTGTGTGTGTGTGTGTGTGTGTGTGTGTGTGTGTGTGTGTGTGTGTGTGTGTGTGTGTGTGTGTGTATGTATATAACATGCAGTGCAGTTATACATCAGAACCATCCCTCTCAACCTGTTAGTGCCAGAAACCTGTACAAAGGCTGTAAATGGGGGGAAATGGGCCACATATAGGGTGTCTATATTACTTCATTGAATACGTGAATATCGAATGCTCACATGAGCGAATATTCACATACTCGAAAATGGTATTATGGAGGTCTGCGCCCCCCACACCCCCTGCTAAATATATATTCCTACTCCAAGATCACACTACAGTAAGGAAAGGACAAAAATCCTGATCTTCACTGTACCGCAAAAAAGTGTGTGTGAATATTTGCTCATGTGAGCGTTTGATATTCACGTATTTGATGAAGTGATATAGACCCCATATAGGGACATATTTCAAATATAGCTTTTACAAATGAAAATATTTGCTACAGCAACAGGATGCATTTCAGTAAGACAATTATTGAAGGATATGAGGAGGGAAACTGAACTGTTATCTCATTATTTACTGACATAAATCCTTGGATCATCACAGTGATTTACCAGACAAATACAAATAAATTGTAGAACTGAACAAAAGTATGGTCCAAACATCCGGACATTCTGTGAAAATCCTGGCAGTGGAGAGGTATGCTCAGAACCCCATAATGCAATGAATGCGGCTCAAGCCTGACAAAGTGGAGGGACAAAGGTCTGAAAATAGGGACATATCCAAAATACGTCAACAGATAAGCTGAGAAAGTTATTGAAGTAACACTATATGTCCTAACATATATTGACTGAAATATCACAATTCCAGGACTCAATTGTGTCTGATTAGTTAGTGACCTCAATCCCCACATCATCCCACTGATGTGTCAGGAATACACAACAGTTATGGGGACCAGACCAAAGATATCAGACAGACAACTGGACATCCTATGAATATGTGGACATAACACATTAGATAAACTACAGTGAGCTACCGAGTAATGTCCAAACTACAATCAGACTGACATAACACTACCCAAGTCCAGCTCTGGGGCTGTACACATGCATTAGCAAATATTACAGGCACTACAGGGATCTAACACTAGTGGAAAACAGACACTGGTGTGAAAGTGCATACCCCCAAACAATTGCACCATAGTCACAGTGACATACCAGTAAGCAAACTGAATATGACAGTATAATGACTGTGTGAGCAACAAAATCTCATTTGCCACTCACACATTACCCCTACATATACTACCCTAATTCACAGTGTAGTGGGAATCTTGAGGTGTTACAGAACATGTCACAGTCTGCATGTAAAAACATATACAGGCAATAGGGAACCAGAAACCGTTGCAGCATGCACAGTCAGATAGAAAGGGCCCATGACACTGACATGTACCTCCTCCCTACAGAGCCCAAATAGCATGTACACACTACACTCCTTACACAATCCTGACAGTTTTGAACAAAGGGCAGACATACACAGACCTTTCAAATGTACAGTTTCCCATAGAATGTATAGGCACCGGACTCATATATATGGCCACTTCCTTGTTGCATGTCTGGGGGTCTATGACATCACTGGGATGGTAGTAGGAATGAATACAATAAATAATGATACTACATACCTCTGAACCTCTTAGTGCATGACATCTGGACAATGCCTGACATAATTGGGGGACAGATGCCCAAATACAGGTGTATATTGGACATATTGCTTTTATAAATGTAGACAGCTGCTGGTGTTACTGGCTTTGTTGTAACATATATTGTCTGAGAGATATTAAGTCAGTAATACCAATAGATTTTAGTATTTACTGACTGCATTCCCCAGAGTATCCTACTGATTAGCCAAGGACACCTGTCTGGGGAACAAACCAAACATATGAACCATGCATCTGGACAGTGTCTAGGCATCTAGACAGTGTAAAGGTATGACCACAGTGGTGTAACAGAATGGAAATCCCCTGACAGCTGCCAAACATGTCACCCAGCATCTTATAAAGACCAGTAAGACCAACATGACACTCTCTCACATCACCTCTGGGAAATTACCCATGTATATTCAAATATAGCATGCACTACAGGGACAGAACTGTAGTGAAAAGCAGAGAGTGGTGCAAAAATGTCCACCCAAAAACATTTGCACCACAGTCACAGCAACATACCAGTACCCAAAATGAACTCTAGAGTAGAATGACTGTCTGAACAAACATATCCTGATTGCCAGTCACACACTACGCCAACATATACTGGCCCAGTTCACAGTGTATTAAGAATCTTGAGGTGTTACAGGACATTTCACAGTCAGCCCCTACAAGCATACAGACCTGATAGACCACCAACAGCTGTAGCAGCATGCAGAGTCAGAGAGGTAAAGGATGTATGGCACTCACATCTGCTACTCTCCCTACCCAGCCCAACAGACATCTACAAACAACACTGCTACACAGTCTTCACAGTCTGTTCACAATGGCCAGACATACATAACTGTCATATGTACAGATTTCCACAAAATTACCAGGGTGTGGAACCATAACCCTGGCCACCACAGCATACCATGGCCAGGAGTCTGCAAGGTCATTCACATGATAACCGGAGTGCAGTTGGTAATTAATGATATTCCATACCTCCGCACCTTGAAGTGTAGGACATCTGGACAATGCATGACATACTTTTGGGACAGGGGGTTGGAAAGAGGGACATATCACACATAATGGTGTTACAAACTGAAACAGTAGCTGGTGTTACATGTGTTGTTGTAACATAACATCCATGAAGGATATGATGTCTGGAACACCAATGGATGTCAACAGTTACTGACTACAATCCTCACATAATCCTACCAACCCCACAAAAACAAACATTGTTCGAGGAACAGACCAAGCATAGCAGGCAAACATCTGGCAAGTCTGTGGACAACATGCCAGTTGAGAGGTATGTCAGAGGCATATTACTGTCAGATGTCAAGTCACCCAGTAAACGCATGTCCAGACAAACCCTGTCATTCTAGCAACCCTCCATGTGTATAACAGCACTAATGACATACAATCTGTACCCAATTCTGGAGCTTCATCCCCCATTTTTTGGGCTGTCTCCACATGTCCTGTCCTGTGAGGTATTTCCACCTACTGTCTGTGAAACTGTACCCCCACACCTCCATAATGTCCCCAGCACAGGCAAGGAAAATGGGCAAGGCCCACATGAAGGCCATCCCATATGTTGAACTACCAGCAATGTCCAGGCCCACACCACAATACTATGTGGGCACCTATATAGCTTTCTGACCTCACCAATACCCAACAGGCCAACATCAACTCTGTCAAGGTAGGCTGAATGCCTGTGGTGGACAGCAGCAATACACAACTACCATCATAGGTGGAAATAATCACAGGATGGGCCAAGAAGGAAAAGGTGCCTCATTGAAGCCATGTCACCTTGTTCTGCACAAGTAAATAGGGTCACAGGTGATGTACCCTAATGCTGTCTTTGAGTGCAAACTGGAGACATCCACCAAGACCAATCACAAGGCCTTCCAGATGTATGTCTGCAATTCCAGAGGCAACACACATATCTGCTCTGTAGTGGTGGTCAATAACACCACATACACATATGCCATGGATATAGGTAACAGGCTGCAGACAGGTGAAGTGTAAATATCACCCCCCTGTCCCCCCATAGGTACTCATGTGCATATCCAGCACCTGCCCCTCTCCCCTCATGATCAGGAAGCAGGTCTATAATGTCCTCTCAAAGGCAACACATAGAGGTCTCCATAAGCCTGATACCATTCCTGGCTACATCCAACATGAACTCATGCATGGGCTCTCAGACCCATTCTGCAGTGTAGTCAACCACAGCCTGAGCACCAATATCATCCCATCTGCACAGAGGACCGACAGAAAGTTGATAGAAAACAGGTTATGCATTAGTATTAATGTTCAGAAGGATACAAGTCTGAAAGTGAAATGTAGTCCATTATGTCATGACAGCAGTCCTCAATGACATGGCCAAAAACCTCAATACCCTCCATTTAATATAGCAACATAATATTAATACCCAATAGGTAATAAATAAAAATATACAGCTCAAATCCCCAAACTAAGATAGTGTAGTGGTCAGAGTAATACAACAGGCAATCCAAATTTATGTGGGAAAGCAGTGTTAAACATGCTATGTTCATATTAAAATATGTGGTAAGTTATTTTGGCCACCCAGGGTAGTGTACCTGGTGTAAAATGGATGTGTGAGTGCATATAACATGTGAAAACACCCATGTATACACATGTCACATACAGTATAGTTACACCCCTTGCTACCATAATGAAAGCACATACAGCCATGTCATGTAATGGAAATCATATACACTTACTAAATGAAGTCATTAGTGTGGTATATTATGAGGATGAACTGTGAGCAATGGTTAGTAATGCTCAGCCATGCTTAGCAGGTTTAACAACACATTTTTGTTGTCCTCACCCCTCTCTCTGGGGGTTGAGTATCCAAATTCACCTCCAAATTTTGTACAAATGCACAGCTGTTGCTGTATAATCAATGGACAGCTATGGACCTTCTGTTCACCTGTAGCTATCTTTCATAATGTTTTTCCCTATGTGTGCCCCTTTTCCACTACTTTCCTATCACCCTTTTCAAAATATTAGTGTGGATGCAAGCGTAAGAGCAACGCAATTACCACCCCTGCCAGGGCTTGAACCCAGAACAGTGTACACCATAGGCAGAGCAATGTACCATTACACCAGTTGAGCTGAAAGGAATGCAGATTCTTTTTCCAACATATGCTCATTGAACAGTAAAGAAAAGTTTCCGTAGAATCAGTCAGGTTTTGTATTTATACATATACACATGTATATATGTATGGAGATGCATATATATGGACAAATATATAAATAATATAAACAGTGATATACATATATGCATATATGCTCCTGTTCCATCCTACCTAATCTTTCTAATACCACTTCCTACTCTCCTAGAACTAAATACGCATTCACTGCCTCCTATAATTCCACAGGTCTATTGAACTATTTGATCAACCCAATGCTGCTACTTTTGTGTAAAAAATAAAAAAAGTGTTTTTTATTGCTGTTTTACCAACTATACTTATGTATTCTATCATTGTTAACCTTTTCTTATTATATTTACTTTGTAGTCCTATGAGATAATCTGTAATGTAAATGTACAATGTGTACTATGTATTTGTATTTTTCTGGAGCTTTTCTCACCAGGACTCTATTTAAAATGGGCTCCTTGTGGCCAAATTGGACTATCCTGGCAAACAAACTGCAAAAAAAAAAATATATATATATATATATATATATATATATATATATATATATATATATAATAAACTATACATATATAGAAAAACAAATATATATATATATATATATATATATATATATATATATATATATAGTTACACTTCATAATCTGGAATTACTGCAATCCTGAATTTCAGTAACCCGAGACCATGAAGGCGAAAACCAGAATGCTGAAAGTGCTTAAGAGCGAATTTGAATATCTCGAATCCGCACTTATGCATTTCCGGTACGTCGCGTGTAGTGTTATGGTGCCTGACATTGCAGGTAAGTGAGTGTTTGTTTGTGTTTTTTTACATTGTATGTGTGGGTAAGGGTAGGGAAGTGTACGTGTGAGTGTTGGATTTCTTGGTGTTTGTGTATGTGTGATGTGTATTTGTGTGCGAGCAAGTGGAGGATGGCATGGTGTGAGGTTTTTTTTATGTTATGTGCGACCTTGGAGTTGGTATAATATATATATATATATATATATATATATATATATATATATATATATATATAAGTGTGGGGGTGCAGGGGGGTTTTCCCCCCTGCTTATATGTAGTGTAGGGTTGTGTGGTTTGTGTGCTGTGGGTGGAATGGTGTGTGTGTTATGTGGTGTATGGTGTATGTATGTTTGTGATTGTGTGATTCGGGATTGTGGATTTTGGTATTGTGAATGGTTCGACTTTATAGTCTCGGGTTACTGAAATTCGGGATTTCAGTAACTCGAGATTATGAAGTGAAACTATCTATCTATATATATCACCACACACATATAGACACACACACACACACACACACACACATATATATATATATATATATATATATATATATATATATATATATATATATATATATATATCTAGATCTAGGACTTTTGATTGAAAGATCAATAGCCCGAATCCATTACCACCGAACACACTTTAACGAAAGGGCTTTCATCGAAAAAACATTTTTGTTAACGTATGTTAAAAAAACCCACAAAATCTACTTGAATGCAGGGGAGTAAGCCTCCCTGCACCCCCCAACCCCCCACTTTAATATTCTCACTCTGAGGTGGCACTACAGTGAGGAAAAGGGAATTTCCCCTTACCGCACCGTACTACGACCACAACAACAAGCATACTGACATGAAAGTGATGCTTCAGTGAACAGCACTTTCATGCAAGTATGCTCACCAAATTGGGATTCGGTGAAAAATGCAGTCGAGCATCTGTACGGATCCCACATATATATATATATATATATATATATATATATATATATATATATATATATATATATATATATACTCATAACATGTAGTGGAATCATACCTCAGAACCATACCTACCAGCCACTTACTGCAAGAAATCTGGCTCAAGGTTGTCCAAATGGGGGGACAATGTGAAAAAAACAGGGACATATTCCAAATATCGCTCTTATAAATGTAGAATGTTGCCAGGGTGACAGGGTTTGTTTCAGCATACATGTTCTGAAGGATGTGAGTTCTGAAACTGAAATGTATGCCATCATTTACTGTCAAAAATCCTCAAATCATCACAGTGATTTACCAGGGATATGAAAATAATGCATCTGTGGAACAGACCAGAAATATGAGCAATAAACCTGGACATACTGCAACAATCCAGACAGTCCCAAGGTAGGCTCAGAACTCCTTAGTGCAATGAACCTGAGCCAGGCCTGACAAAGTGGGGTGAGAAAACCATGCAAATAGGGACATATCTGAAATACTGGAGTAGATAAGCTGACACAATTGCTGCAGTAACACCTTCACGTCTGTCCTAACATATATTGACTGAAATAGCACAAGTCCAACACTCAATTACTTCCCACTAGTTAGTGACTGAAATCCTCACACCAACCCACTGATGTGTCAGAAATACACAACACTTATGGGGGCCAGGCAACACTATGTCCTGCAAATATCTGGACATAACATCACATTAGGGGAACTACACTCAGCTGCTAAGCATGTCACCAAGCACTGTCCAAACTACAGTCAGACTGACACAACACTAACCCAAATCTACTAGGGTGAATTACGCATGTATTGGCAAATATATCACACACTACAGGAATGTCACAGCACTGAAAAACAGACACCAGTGTGATAGTGCATACCCACTATCAGTTCAACCACAGTCACATTGACATACCAGTAAGTCAAAGGAACAGTACAGTATAAGGACTGTGTGAACAAAAATATCTCAACATGTTTGCCACTCACACACTATCCCCACATATACTGGCCCAATTCACAGTGCACTATGATGCCTGACTGTGGTATTGGACATGTCTCAGTCTGCCTCTACAAACATATACAGCCGATAGACCACCAGAAACAGGAGCAGCATGCACAGGCAGATAGAAAAGGAGCCATAACATTTACATCCGCGCCTCTCCCTATACAGGCCAAATAACATTGGCACAATGCACTGCTACACAATCCTGACAGTCTGTCAACAATTGTCAGAAATAAAACAAAAAACAAAAATGGCCAAAAAGGCAACTGCAACTAAATAAAAACCAAACCAATATACCAAAACCAGTAACAGCGACAGGCTGTTAAAAAATCCACACAGGAACAGATTCTTCCATGAAAACACCAGGCTGTTTAATAATCCACTTAGAACAACTAAGCACTTTCACCAAACACTAATAGGCTTCTTCAGAGTTGTTTGCAAAGTTACACAAAGGCATTTAAATACTGCCCCCAAGAAAACATTCAGTGAATCCTTTGAACCAGCTAATTGACATTACATAACACAATTAAAGACACAGCATGAACTTTTAAAGATACAGTAAAAAATTCCTATTAACAAATATTCAAGCTTGATGTTTAAAAATAGAATGCCAAAATGGCAGTTCAAGCAATTTGATCTTGTCTTATTTTCAAAAAAGACTTGATAGATATAATGTCATTCAAGCCCGGTGTCATCATGGCATTCAAATGCAACTGCCATTTGGACTCCTTGGCTTCCAATAAGATTAGATGTAAGAGCATATTTATTCCCCCTATGGTTTCTGAGATAAGCATGTTTGAAAGAACATGTGAAAATGAAATTTGAAAACTGGTTAAGTAGGAAAAGACTTAATTATAATTCGACATGGGAAGAAAGTCAACTTTTACAAGTTTTGGCCGATGACAAAAATCTGCGAATAATGACCCTTGACAAAGGTGGGGGTGGGGGGGTGTTGTTTTAATGTGAAAGATTGATTATTTGGCCAAGATGGAAAGCATCCTTAATGATCGCTTAACATATGAAGGAGTGTCCAGGTATGAAGTTAATAGGCCATATGCCTGGAATGATATCATTTTATCTCAAGAAATGCCAAAAGGCAGAATTGATGAAAGGGATTTGCATTATATAATGGTCAAGAACCCAGTTCTTCCACATATTTTTGGAATTCCTAAGACCAATAAAAGCATTACCAACCCTTCTTTTAGACCCATTGTGGCTGCCAGGGATTCTAAAATGGAACAGCAAAACAACAGGAGTCAGCACAGGATCCAAAAGCAGCTTTATTTTCTTGTCTCTCTCTCTACATCGGTCAAACGAAAAGAATGTTTAAGGTTAGACTTCTAGAACATCTGAGGGACATAAGAAATAAAATAATGGAGAGCCCTTTAGCCTTACATTTTTGTGAATTTCACAATGGCAGTAGTGAGAGTTTAAAAGGTACTATCTTACAACAAGTAGCTAAAATGGAACCTGATGAATTAGTTGTGGGTAAATTACTTTTAAAGAAAGAAACTACTTTTATTTTAAAATATGACACTTTAGTACCTAGAGGCTTGAATACAGAATGTAATTGGAAGAATGTTATTTAGCTTGTAGGTGCATATCAATTTTATTGATTAATTGTTTAATTATGTAATTGAATGATTTTTGTGACTATATAAAGTGTGTTTTAGTATTGTTAGTTTACTCCTTGAAGGCTTACTGTGGCCGAGGCGCTAGAGAGAGAGACAAGAAAATAAAGCTGCTTTTGGATCCTGTGCTGACTCCTGTTGTTTTGCTGTGCTGCTTTGCTGTGTTCAACGTTGTTGCTGCTGTTTTTTATGGCTAGTGATCCTGCATTAAATATTCCTAGGATTTTTAGAGAAGAAAACCCTGGTTCTTCTCAAAGGACTTTAGATGTTTTTTTCAACACTAATTCAGAACGTAATTATGATCGTCCTGAAAGGACTGCAGCTACTGAGAATGTAGTGGATATTCCAACATGGGAGCGCTTCCTTGCAGAATCTAGGAGCACACGCTCGAACAATCCATTTGCGAATATTGGTAAGCGCTCCTTGGACTTCACTACTGAAGTTAAAGCTATTGTTTCTAAACTTACGAATTTAATGCATAAAGAAACAGCAACATATTATAATGTGAATACTTTATCTAGATATCTTGAATTAGATATCATTCCCAGAGGTCTTAGAGCTATTAAATTCCCATCTGAATCATTTAATGCTTCATGTCAAATAGACAAATCTTTTCAAACTAGATGGGAGTGTGCTGCACATCAATGCTCGAGGGAATGGATAAAAATTCAAATAGAAAGAGACAATGTTAAACTTGTCAATTTAAAGAAAGATATTAATGCAGTGTGCAATAACTTGGTTACTGTGTTAGATCGCAATAGACTGGATGCCTGTTTTAGAGATATTCAAGATAAAGTTCATATTTTAGAAAAGAAGATAATTGATCAAAAGATGCATAAACTGCAAAGGGACTTGAGAGACTTTGAAAAAGGCAATGTGTATCTTTTTCGTAATAATCAACGTACCCGCCCTTTGGCTCAACCATCCAATCAGAATCCGGATAACAGAGAGAGACTTGCCAGTACCTCTAGCGTTAATACACCCAATCAAACTTCAGATAGATGTCTCAATGATGTAGAGACCAATGAATTTCCAGGTCTGCCATCTCCAGCGAATCGCCATTTTTTTCCAGATCATTTTCGGAACCCAGGTTACGCACAATCATGAAAAAGAGGGTTTGGCGAACAGGAATACTACAGAAATGGGCCTCAGCGCCCTTGGAGAGACAATAAAAGAACCAGATGGTACTGAACTTTATTTGTTAACAAATAATGTGGTTAATCTATCTGGTTTTGATATTTCTGAACATTTTTTATCAGTTCTAAATTGTGGTCTTAAATTTGTACCCACGGTGCTTCCGAAATTGTATGAATGTAAAATTGAGCTGTATAGTTTTATTAGGAAGCTTCACATGTGGTACTATTTTAATGTTTTAGTGCCCAAGAATGACATTGTGCATGGTTCGAGTTCTGATTATTCTATTTCAGACTCAGATGAGTCTTTTGTTTCATGTGATAGTGAAGTTTATGAACAGAGGTATATTGATACCTCGGGTGTTAAGGTGAACAGCACCTTTATGCCTCCATTTAGTCATGAAGGCATTAAGAAACTACACGCGATGTTAGAATTTGAATTAGAATATTATTTAAATCATTTTGATAAGAATGAAGTTGAATACAATTTATCTAAATTAGAATGGTTGGAACTGAAGAATTTTTCACAACAGACAGAACTAGTTATAAAGCCATCTGACAAGGGCAACAAAATAATAATTATGCATAATAGTCAATATTTTAAAATGTGTTGGGATTTATTGAGTGACTCAACAGTTTATAGTATAGTTCATCAGGATGCCATTGAACAAGCTAAAGTTAAATATATTAATTTAATTCACAAAGGTCTTCGCCTAGGATTTTGGTTAGACAAAGATGTGAAAGGGAAATTTAGTTTAAGGGATACTGGACCAGCATATTTTTATTGCCTCCCTAAAATACACAAAGACCCAGAAAATCCACCAGGCAGACCGATTGTGTCTGCCAGGAAATATTTTTTGCACAACGTAGGTGTAGTGTTGCATAAAGTGTTGTTAAAGGAAGCAGTTTGTCTTCCTTCTTATATTAGAGACTCTTTTGACTTTTTGGACAAAATAAAGTCAATTACGTGGAATAACAATATGTTTTGGGTCACGTTAGATGTTAAGAGTCTTTACACAAACATTCAACATAAATACGGCCTAGAGGCGTTGTATAAGACTATGGGAGATAAGCCATTAACTCATTATGTGCTTGACTTGATACAATTTTGTTTAGAAAACAATTATTTTTGTTTTGACAATTTGATTTTTCAACAGAAGCAGGGAACAGCAATGGGTGCTCCCTTTGCACCTATGTATGCAAATATTTTCATGGGTCTGGTAGAAAGAGAATGTATCTATAATAATGAATTTGTACAAAAATATGTTAAATTGTATTATAGATTTATTGATGACTTAATATTTTTATGTGAAGGAGGTAAGAATTATGTACAAAACATTGTCCAAGAGATTCAACGAAATAGATTTAATATTTGTTTTGATGGGTTACAGTGTGGAAACACAGTTAACTTTTTAGATGTAAATGTACAGGGTATTGATGGTCAACCCATCTTAACTAGCTTACATAGAAAGTTTGGAGAGCCAAATGATTTTTTTGAAAGCTGATAGTTGTCATCCCTTTCATGTTATTAATGCTTTACCATATGGGGAATTCTTAAGAATTTTACGTTTATGTAATACTGATGAGATATTCTTTAAAGAGGTTCATGAAACTAAAAAGATGTTTTTGAGAAGAAATTATGATAAAAAGTTAGTCGAAAGTGATATTGATAGAATTATTAAACTTAGATTTGATAGATTTAATAAACAAAAAAGTAGAGATATTTTTATATCTAATAAAACTATTAATTGTGTAGATAATTTATTTATAGTATCTAAGTATAATATTTGTAGTAATATGATTAAGTCAAATATATTACATTTTTGGGAATTTTTAGATAACTTTAATGAATGAATTAAAAAATTTAAAGACAAAAAAATTAATTTTTTCTTACACAAAAGGCAAAAGCATTAAAGATTTTGTTGTATGGACTAGGTTTTCTAAATTGATTGTGAAAATACCCATCCAGTTAATTATTTTGGGTACTTTTCCATGTGGAAAATGTCAAGCTTGTTCATATATATATATAGAACTTTTTTTTAAAATTAATAACAAGAATTTTGATTTAGAGGGCTCATACAACTGTAGAACTAATAGGGTAATCTACGCCCTCAAATGTGGTTGTAATAAATTTTACATCGGTCAAACGAAAAGAATGTTTAAGGTTAGACTTCTAGAACATCTGAGGGACATAAGAAATAAAAAAATGGAGAGCCCTTTAGCCTTACATTTTTGTGAATTTCACAATGGCAGTAGTGAGAGTTTAAAAGGTACTATCTTACAACAGGTAGCTAAAATGGAACCTGATGAATTAGTTGTGGGTAAATTACTTTTAAAGAAAGAAACTACTTTTATTTTAAAATATGACACTTTAGTACCTAGAGGCTTGAATACAGACTGTAATTGGAAGAATGTTATTTAGCTTGTAGGTGCATATCAATTTTATTGATTAATTATTTAATTAAGTAATTGAATGATTTTTGTGACTATATAAAGTGTGTTTTAGTATTGTTAGTTTACTCCTTGAAGGCTTACTGTGGCCGAGGCGCTAGAGAGAGAGACAAGAAAATAAAGCTGCTTTTGGATCCTGTGCTGACTCCTGTTGTTTTGCTGTGCTGCTTTGCTGTGTTCAACGTTGTTGCTGCTATTCTAAAATGGAACCCCTGGCAGTATGGGTAGATAAACAAGCAGGACCTTTACTGAATGAAGTTGAACATATAGTAAGGATTCCTGGCATTGGCTAGAGAGATTGGCTAAATATAGGAATAGCTTGAATCATTTGTACAGTTTTTTGACAATTGATGCTGTAAATTTATTTTCAGTCATTCCTCATGGTAGAGGGGTGTATATGTTCAGAGAGAGCATATCCTGTATTGATATGCTGGATTTTAAAATAAATTGGGGTCTTAGCTGAGTTCATGGAATTCATTCTCAATAACAACTTCTTAATGTTTGAAAGTGAAAATTTTCACCAAGTGGCAGGGGTAGCAATGGGAGGCAAGTGTGCTCCCATTTATGCCAACTTGGTTTTGTTGGATTAGGAGAAAAGGTTTGTTTTCAGTTCCAGATTTCATGATAAAATCCTGTTATACGACAGGTTTTTGGATGATATCCTGATTCTTTGGAAGGGTGATGAAGGAGAAGCCCATGAATTTGTTGAATATTTAAATGGAACAAAATAATTCCTTAGATTTACTAGTAAATGGGAACAGGATGAAATTGATTACCTGGATATACATTTGTCGAAGAAAGAATGGTTGCTTGAGAGTTCAGTGTATAGAAAGCCTACTTTTTCAAATACCCTTCTTTATTATAACAGTAACCACCCTCAACATCAAAAATGTAGCATGGTCAAGGGGCAGATGGTAAAAATTCCCAGACTGACTAGTGTAGATGGAACATTTAAAAATGAGATTTTTAAGTTGATAGGATTATTCCTTGACAGGGGGTACCCTTTGAAGTTTCATATTAATATAAAAAAAAAGTGATGCATAAAAGATAATCTTCCTTTGCCTCTATTTTGAATTTAGACCAGTGGGTGGAAGTTACTAATCGAGTTCAGGAGAAGTCTAATGCCATGGTTATTTGGTACAATGAATATACTCCTAGCATAGTGAATATTATTAATAAATTTTGGGAACTATGCTTTGAAACAGAAATGTTGTCCAAGTTAGGACCTAAGCCCCAAGTAGTATTTAGCAAGGGGAAGAATATAAAGGACATCTTGGAGAGGCAGAGACGTAAAGGTTCCTACAGGTCATTCATTCAAAATGTGGGGCCTGTAGGGCATGTAGGTACATCAATATTGGTCCTTATGTGACCATAGCTATTTATGAATCTTCTATACAGTGCCCAGGTAAATGCAATTGTAATTCTTCCATGGTGGTGTATGTTGCTATTTGCCTTTCCTGTCCCGAGTTTTATGTGGGAAAAAACACTCAGAGATTTTGGGACAGGATCAGAGAAAATCTGAGGGCAATAAAAAATAAAGATGTACATAATGCCTTATTTGTACATACCACCAAGTGTGTTGATTTTAATAAATTTATATTTTTTGTGACTGACAAAGTTTCAGTTAATGAAAGAGGTGGTGATATAAAAATCTTATTGGAAACCAAAGAGTCCAAATGGCAGTTGCGTTTGAATGCCATGATGGCACCAGGCTTGAATGACTTTATATCTATCAAGCCTTTTTTGAAAATAAGACAAGATCAAATTGCTTGAATTGCCTTTTTGGCATTTTATTTTTAAACATCAAGCTTGAATATTTGTTAATAGGATTTTTTACTGTATCTTTAAAAGTTCATGCTGTGTCTTCAATTGTGTTATGTAATGTCAATGAGTTGGTTCAAATGATTCACTGAAGGTTTTCTTGGGGGCAGTATTTAAATGCCTTTGTGTAACTTTGTGAACAACTCTGAAGAAACCTATTACTGTTTGGCAAAAGCGCTTAGTTGTTCTAAGTGGATTATTAAACAGCCTGGTGTTTTATGGAAGATTCTGCTCCTGTGTGGATTTTTTTAACAGTCTGTTGCTGTTACTGGTTTCAGTATATTGGTTTGGTTTTTATTTAATTGTCAGAAATACACAGACCTCTCAACTGTACAGAGACCCACATAATGTCCAGGCTTTCCCCTCATATATAAGGCCTCTTCCACATAACATGTCTGGCAGTCTGATACATCACTGGGATAATGTCAGGAATGTAGGCACTAAATAATCATATACTATACCTATCAACTTCTTACTGCATAAGATATGGACAAAGCCTGACATAATTGTGAGACAGAGGCCCAAAAACTGGGGCATATTTGAAATATTGCTGTTATAAACTGAGAATGTTGCTGTTGTAACAGGGTTAGTTATAACATATCTTTTCTGAAGGATATGAGGTCAGAAACACAAATGGAGGTTAGCAGTTTTGCAAACTGCAATCTCCAGAGTATGCTACTGATTTTCCAAAGACAAAAAATGTCTGAGGAACACAATAAACATAGGAGTCCAAATCCAGGCAATTCTTTGGATAGCCCTACAGGTGATTGTTATGTCAAACACATAACACTGTCAGAGCAAAAATCACCCAGGAACTCCATGTCCATACAAACCCTGTTAGACTAGCATTAATCCAAATGTATAACAGCAATACTTACATTATGTCCCTATGTTTGGAACATTTTCCCCTGTTCTGTTGGCCTGTCTCCAGAGTTTTGGTTGTAAGAGGTATTTGCAAATATACACCCTGTGATGCTATTGTTCATAAACCTCCATGAAGTTCTCCTCACTGGCAAGGAAATGAGCCAACGCTCACATGATGTACGCAATGATAGGAGTGGTTGCCATGCCATTGGCTATATGAATAACAACACAGCTGTCCTGCATGCAATTATCAAGTGGGGGACACCAACTGGTGTACAGGCCATCAGCTGCTCATGAGCATTACTGATAAAAGGCAAGCTGCTGCCTATGCAAAACAGATGTACAGCCTACGTCCTTGAGAAAGAGAGAGATTGAGAAAAACAGCAAAAAGAAAAAGAAAAACCAAGAAGGACATAACCACCTACACTTGGAAAAATCAAACAAGTAAGCCAAACAAGTAAGCATGTAATGGACTGCAGTAGGGGTATGTAAGAATGGGAAATAGGAATCCAAACATATATGTCTCAACAAGACTTGCTGTCCTAATATATCGTTCAGCAGAACCTATGGCCATAGCATCTGGGTCTGTCTACAGTGACATAGTTCATAGGTCAGGCCCCTGAGTCACCCCAGGAAAGGATGGCTAACATATGACTAATACTGCAGTGTGTGTTGAACAATACTGACTGTGACAATGCTAGGCCAGCTACTGGGATGTCATACATATCCATATCTTGCTTGTGAATACAACCTTGATATACTTGGTTGTCTCAGAAATGTGAGAGACCTATACATGGTATTTGCATAGTAAATTACTGTTGCACACGTGTGTATTGAAGTGCATGTGATATACTGAGCTCATACCATTATAGTGGCCAGTGTTATGCACACTGACCATATGTGTACCTCATATTTGTAGTCATTTACTCATACAGTTGTATTATGTCTGTTAAATCATTGGCAAATCTGTGAAGACTGACATTACAACATCTCCTTCTTTTTCTTCTAGCTGTTCCTTTTAGGTGTCTTCACAGTGGATCATCTGTTGCCATTCCTGCCTGTCCTCTGCATCCTGGTCTGTCACACCAACCACCTGCATGTCCTCTCTCACCACACCCAGGAACCTTATCTGAGGCCTTCTTCTTTTCCTCTTACCTGGCAGCTTGATCCTTACCATCCTTTTCCCAATATACCGAGCATCCCTCTGCAGCACATGTCCAAATTGATGTAATCTTGCCTCTCTGGCTTTGTCTCAAAACCATCCAACATGGGCTGACCCTGTCATATACACATTGTTGAGCCTCTCCACCCTTGTCACAACCATTGCAAATCCTAATATCTGTAACTCTGCCACGTCCTGTTTCTAATCTCCTTCAAACTGTCCCTCCTACATTGGATATATTCCACCTGTGTGCATCTCACTTCACTCTTGTATGTCACCCTATGCGCATCCCTCTTGTAACAGTATGTATTCACCACAGCCATGTCCATTCTTTTTGCAAAATCCACTACCATCTCACTGTCTGCATTCCTTTACTTAACACCATACATAACCATCCCTTCCTCATCCCCTCTATTCCCTTCACCAAAATGGCCATTGAAATGGGCTGCAACCACCAGGGACACATTTTAAACACTGCTTGTATAATTTTGGAAAGTTGCTAGAATAAAAATTTGTGTTACCAGCATGCATTTCACTGCCAAAACTTGAACCCAGGACCCTGTGCACTACAGTCAGAGCAACATACCACTATGACAAATCAGCAGTTTAAATAATCAACCCTTGCAAGTCCCGAACCCAGGACCCTGCACACCATAGGCACAGCAAGTTACCACTAAGCCATTTGTGCTGTCTCACCCTTGGGTACAGTCATCACCATTTAAACCAAGAACCAATGAACCACAAACCAAAAAAATCACTGAAAACGAAGTCCAAGCCAACAAAAATTTATTAGCAATGATAAAGCTTCACCAAACACAGTTCTCCATTGACCTAGGTTTCGTCCCAAAACTCGGACTTCTTCAGAAGCTTTATAGTTGTTAATAAATTTTTGTTTGCTTGGACTTCGTTTTCAGTGATTTTTTGGTTTACAGTCATCACCATGTCATCCAAATGACTTCACATTTCTCTTTTTCATCCTTCGCACAAGCAGCTTGTGTAGCATATGCACGAACAACATTCATCATTATAGGTTCATAGGTTCATAGGTAGGTACTAGGCTAGTAGCCCTAGGGCCTATGTAAGCCTAGCCAAAAAGGTTCATTGGCTTTCACCACCCTTGGATGCTATTTACCCGTACCCCTGTCTAGCAGGGCCACCAATGTGATGCCCGAGGTGAATTTCCTATTTCCCATCCACTCATTAAGATTTTTCTTGAAAAGTGCTAGTGACAAACTCTGCTTGACATAGATAGGTAGTTTGTTCCAAAGTACAGGAAGTCTCTGGGACACAAATCTATCCCTCCAGCATATTTTATTAATTTTGGTGATGAGGTTTAGGTCTCTAGAGTGTGTGGCTCTGAGGAATTGGGATTTCTTTAGTTGTAGCATGTCCAGAAGCTCAGGGGTTGACATAGCTTTGTATGTTAGGCAGAGATCACCTCGGAGTAGGCAATATGCTATAGATTAAAGCCAGAGTTTTTTGAGGCGGTCAGCATAGGGTAACTGTTTGAGTCCCATAATCTTCTTTGTGAGGTATTTTTGTGGCCTTTCTAGCTGCTGCAGATGCCTTGTAAGGTACATTCCAAATAGGATGTTGTACTCTATAATGGGTCTAATGATAGCCAAGTAGAGGAGGAGAATGACTTATTTTTTCCTGGATGAGAACCCTTTCATGATGAGGTGTGCTATGTAGAAGGATTTCCTGACTAAAGTGGTGATGTGATTATTAAAGGAGAGGCTACTGTCCACTAGAGTCTCAATGTCTCTTATCACTCCTTTGGTGTTAAGTAGGCTGCCACCTATGTCGTAGTCCATGGGTACAGGGTTTATACCAAAGGAGATGGCAATGCAGTTTTTGGCATTGAGCTTGAGGCCATGGCTGTGACACCAGGCATCAGTCTCGGTGAGGCCCTTTTGCAGGATGTCCACATCATTTGGGGACTTGACTATGGTACCCAATTTGCAGTCATCTGTGAACTTTTGTCAGCCAGAGGCCCTCTGTGTTGGCCTGTACTTCAGAGAAGTAGATCCCAAACAGGAGGGGACCCAAGACTGAACCCTGTGGTACTCCACTTGTCACAGGTTTGGAGTCAGATTTGAAGTCGGCAATTTTTACTGTGTGGGTTCTGTCTGTGAGCCAGTTGGTGACCCATCTTGTGATGTACAGATTTATACCTAGCTTGGTGAGTTTATTTATGATACCAGAATGGGGGATGGTGCCAAAAGCCTTGGCAAGGTTGAAATAGGCTGTGTGAGCTGACTTAACCTCGTCCACGGCTTTGGTGACTGTTTCAAAGAAGTCAACCAGGTTCAGGAGACATGATCTGCCCTTCACAAATCCAAACTGGGTGGGGTCCCACGTTTGGAGGTTATCAATATCCTTGTTTATGAGTTCCATGATAATACGTTCCATGGCTTAGCAGACCAGGCTCATCTGGCTAATAGGGTGATAGTTCCCGGGATCTATGGTGGCTCCCCCTTTGTGGAGTAGTACAACTGTTGCTGTACACCATTCAGTGGGTACAAAGCCTGTTGAGAGGCTATGACTGAACATGGTGCTTAGGTGGGGGGCTAGTTTGCTCTGAAGCTCATGTAGAACACAGCCAGGGATATTGTCCGGTCCCATGGATGCTGTGTTCTTGGCTTTCATCATCAATTCCAGATTCATAAACATCACTCTATCAGACTCTCATGTCATTCTCCAAAAAACACCCTTGACATACTGTTCCTTCAGGATAACCCCCTTTCCCATCCTATCCACACTCTGATAGCAAAATTGTGACCTGCCTCCGATACACCTAGCTGCACACCCCTTCCATCAGGTCTCTTGCACACACAATATATCCACCTTCCTCTGGCCATCATATCAGCTAGCTCTGTCCTTATACCAGTCATACTGCCAACATTAAAAGTTCTTACCCTCACTACCGCAGTTCTAGCCTTTCTTCTCTCTTCCTGCCATATGACTGTTGGACACCCTCCAGGGTATGTCTGTCAATGCAAAGGCTACTGTGCTATCGAATTACAAAAGTGTGCTACAGCAATATTAAGACAGTGTCACTAACTTTGTCCCATTGCCCCCCTTCTATGTGTGGTGTCTTACAGATGTCTAATGGGTTGAGAGGGTTGACTGGGAAGCACGACTGTAAATACAGTGTGCCATACTGACATAGAACAGAAATGTATATCAGGTATTACCTGTGCACATTGTCAGTATGAGTAGGTGTATCTGGCCACCTCATAACAACAGACATGGGATTTAGAATGTCAGTTAAATAAGCTGTACATGTTGTACACGTGTGTAATCTTAGTTACTGTGCATCCAACAGAGTGACATTTCTACAGCTACTGGTTGTTGCATTGCCCTGACACAGCCATGGGTACTACAATAAGCATGATTATCTGTTTGAAATTGGAGAGGTGTCCAACTGTATTATGACTGTGTATCCATGCCTACTACAAACAAATATATGAACACTGACAGCTGTATGAACTCAGTAATACCTTACTTGTAAAATCTGCCTCCACCAAAGTGGAATAATCCCTTTTGCTGAACAGCAGTACTACACAAACCACAGACTTGTTCCCTATACTGGCTGTACAGGGCAAATTAGGAGCTGGCACCAACTTGGCATCAAGTTAGCCTTTGTCTGATCAAGCATATAAGGTCACAGGTGGAGTATTTAAGGCTAACTATGAGTACAAATTGGAAACATCCACCAAGGCCAGTCACAAGGTCATCTTCACATATGTCTGCAATCTCAGAGGCAACAAACCACCCCACTCTGTAATGGTGGTCAATCAGAGCACATACACACACAACACAGGTATAGCCAGCCTGCTGCAGATAGGTTTAGGGCAAACATCACCCCTGGCTCAGCATCACTATAGGTGGATATGCACAGCACCTACATTCACTCTCCTTATCACTATTGAGCAGGTACATATTGCCTACTGAAAGGCAACAGATGTAAGTATCAATGGGACCTGATAACATCCCTGTCCGCATCCTACACGAACTCAGGAATGTTCTCCTAGCTCCATTACACACTGTAGTCACACCAAGCCTTGGCACCATCCACACCCCATCCACATGGAAGATGGCTAAAATCATCCCTCTACATAGACATGGATGAGGAGTAGAGGATTATGAAATGAATTAGCCCTCACTGGGGGAATATGACACATCAGGACCAGCAGTACAATGCAAGCAGATACAATGCTGATAGATCACAGGGGTATGTTGCGGTTGTGCATGGTGGTTACTGGTATTCAATGTAGCTGTTCAGGTTCTGTAAATACTGTTGCCAAATATATGAGGTCCTGTGATGTGTTTCCCATTTTATGTCTTCCAGGTTCAATGTCGCATCAGCAAAGGTCTACTTTCTCATTGGCTGAGACAAATATAATCATAGAAGCCATACTACATAATCATGCCATAATGTTTGGCTGGAGCCAGCAACATCTGTGGGAGAGAACTGGCCTGTGGGATGACCTTGTCCACAGGGTAAATGATGTTGGCCTGCACGCACATACATACGACGAGGTCCAGCATCGTGCAAATGACCTCATATGCCATGCCCAGTAAAGGGCTGCTGCAGTGGCCAGGGACCGCACAGCCACAGGTGGGGGCCCAGCCATGCAGCCCCCACTGGCACCCACTGAGGAGCTCCTCAACAACCTTGGAACAACCATCCCAGTACAACATCAGGGTACAGACCCCCACATGCTGGAGGTGGGTGGCACTCAGACAATGGATGAGGAGTGTGCAGGTAAGGCCCCTGTGGAGATTACTAGACTAGAGTAGCAGACATACTTGTATTTTTAGAGAATCTACATGCATGTGTCAGGTCAGATTGCAGTTGTGGGTGGGGTGTTCTAATGCACAGAAGTGCACATCTATGGTTAAGGACAGCAAATTGTGTAGTATTGGGGGTTGTACTGTAAATGTGCAGACATGCTGCACTCATCCTGTACCAATGCCACATGTGAGTCTGCTGATAATACTTCTCTCCCACAACTACCTAGGTCTCTCTGGTCTGCATGTGGGATGGCAGCCTGAAGCTGGTGAGTATGGAAATGTTCTGTTGTGGTTTGTCAATACCCCAGGCATGTGAAGGCCATGCAATGTAGCATGCACAAAATTGTCACTCATAGCCATATTGCTTTATGTGCATGTTTACTTGTGGTGGGGTTAACTGCATTGCATCACAGTGGTCATCACAGGGGTCTATCTGAAGAGAGTGTAACATCCCTGTAGCATACCTCACAACCTGTCAGTACAAGACAGAGACCAACAAAATGGGGGGACAAATGACCTATGGTAGGGACATGCGTGAAGCATTGCTCTCATACAGTGGATATAAATAGTGTACACACCCCTGTTAAGATGACAGGTCTTTGTGATATATATACAAATTGAGACCACAATATGTCAGTCCAAACCTTTCCAACCTGTAATGTGACCTATGACATGAACAATTAACTTGTAAAACCAATCAATCTGTTGGACACCAAATATGGAGTATACAAACCTTACAATAAGCTGGATGCATATGTGTATGCACCCTTCAAAAACTATTTTATTGCAGCAGGTTGTGATTTACTGACAGCATTCAGTCTGTGTGGGTACACACCTGCCATCAAGTAAAGGCACTCTGATTAACGCCAAATAACAGTCTGCTGTCCAAGTAGGATATTTATGACATTTGCTCAGTTGCCTGCAACAGCCATGGCTTGCAGACAGATTACAAAGCAGCAAAGGGTCTCATATTTGAAAGGTATCAGTCAAGAGTAGGGTGCAACAATATTAACACAGCATTGCATACACCATGAAACAGAGTGGAGACAGTTGTCAAAAGGTGGCTTGAATATGGGACAACAGTGATGTTGAAAAGAACCTGATGTCCCTCCAAAAATGAAGACAAGACATGTCAAAACCTGGTCAGGGAGGCTGCCAGGAGACATACAGCAACACTGAGGGAGTTGCAAGAATCTTTTGCAAGAACTGGTGTTGTATACTACATGTAAGAACACTCTCCCATATTCTGCATACATCTTGCCTATGGGGTATGGTCAGACGATGGAAGCATTTCCCCACACCAGGAAACATCCAGTGGTGGATAGAATTTGCAATACAGTACATCAAGTCTCCCAGAGGCTTGTTTGAAAATGTGTTATGCTGTAATGAGACTATGGATCAACCTCACAGCCACAATACCAAAAGGTGTGTGTGGTGCACAAGCAACACCCTTCTTAACCTGAACACCAACATCCCCATGGTGAATCATGCTGGTGGCAGTGGACTGCTGTGGGGATGCTGTTCCAAAGCCAGAACTGGGCTTGTAGTCATGGTGGTGAGAATTCTGAAGAATTCCAAATAACACCCATGCCTGACCCAAATCCATCAGGCGTCTGCAAGAATGCTGAGGATGGGAAGGATTGTCAGCCTTCAACATGACAAAGACCAGAAGCCTCCATCCAAAGCTACCTAAGAAAGCCTCCACCTGAACACACTCATGGTTATGGATTGGCCCAGCCAGAGCCTAGACCTACACCAGATAGACAAACCCCAGTGTGACCTGACGAGGGCTGTGCACATGAGCTGCCCTTGCAATCTGACAGAGTTGGGTGACCCCTGCATGAAAGAGTGGCCAAATAAGGCCATGTTAAGATGTGCCATGCTGATAAGAGACTTTACAAGAAGAATGAATGCTGTAAGTCACTTAGAAGGTGCTTCAACAAAGTATCATTTTAAGGGTGGCACACTTATGCAACCACTATATTGTACATATTGCAGTCATTATATTTTACACGTAACACATTTATTTGTTTATCAATTGGATTGCACAGGTCATATGTCACATGAAAGGTGGGTAACATATTTGAATGCATTATTGCAGTATCATCTCATATATTACAAGAACATGGCATGTTAACAGGGTTGTGTACACTTATCATATCCACTGTAAGCTGAGAAGGTTGGTGGTGTAACAGGAATTGTATGACCATACATTTACTGCTGGTTTGGAGGTCTGACACTCAAATGTATTTCATTAATCAGTGATGCCACTCCTCAGATCATCCTAGTTATGTATCATAGAAACACAGGGGTTATAAGAAACAGAGCAAACATATGAGCCAGACATCTACACATCCTGTGAGGATCTGTACAGTTGTATGGTATGTTCTGTAGTGCTTGCCACTGTGCTATACAGTGAACAGCAATGATGTGTACATGGATGTAGTCTGTGCTGGGGAAGGGCCATCACCTACTAACAATAATCACATATCCCAGAGCTTTATACTGTTAGTTACATGTAGTAAAACTGTCTGCAATGCATGATGTTGAGGGCCATGTGTCATGCATGTCACCATTTGGGTAATGTGTGGTCTGTGTAACAGATTTGTGCCACCTCAACTGTTAAGTGTGTGTGTGTGTGTGTGTGTGTGTGTGTGTGTGTGTGTGTGTGTGTGTGTGTGTGTGTGTACCAGCCAAACTCAAAGTGCAGGTATTAATTTACATATGTTGTATTCCCCTTACAGGTGGTGATGAGGTTCGGGGTTCCTCCCACATGGAAACTGATATCATTATCTCTGCAGACTCTGACAATGATGATAGGAATAGTGAGGTACAGGTGGGTTGTCAGGGGCTGAATCTGTGCCACTGTTTAGCATCCCACTATTGACCACACCATCCCCACACACAGTGACAATGCTCACACACACCCTGTCACCAGTTGCAACAGATGATGGACAGTTGCCAGGTGGTGGCATTGAACAGGCTAGTGTGATGAATTTGGCAGGTGTGAGAGTAGACACTGGCCATAGCCAGAGTGCACGTGAAGTCCCACACAGGTGGATGGACAGGGGTGCTCACAGGAGGACCGCTGCTCATCAATCTGCTGTTGCAAGTGCAAAAGGCAGGAGTCACTAGACGCATGTTTCAGGCGGTCATGGATGCAGAGACATGTAGTCAATACCACACCAGACAAATACTCAGGGTGGTGGATGCAACTCTTCCTGATTTACGTGGTGACATACATGACCTTGTTGAGGCCACACATGAAAATACTGAGGTCATGAATAGATGGTGGGGTGAGACCTTGGCAATCCTCAACTGTGGCATGTCTGTGTTACAGTGTGTGGTGGGAGATAGGCATTGGCCACATGGATGTAGGTCAGCACCAACAACAGATAAAAGTCTATGGGGTCATGCACCTTCACACTCCCATAGTGGCAGTGACACTAGCAATACTGAAGGGGGGTTGCTGTCCACATCACAACAGAGCAGGCCATGGGCATGTGGTCCTGTCCAGTTGCATCAGGGGTATAGATCCAGCAGGCAGCAGTCACCATCAGAAAGCAGTACTGCATCTGTCTTTGGGGCTGGTGGTGCCAGTGATCCCCCTGGCAGGACCATTTCCCATGTTCATGGCTGGAGTTGGTGAACTGGACACCCTGACATGTATGGGACACAGCTGTCCAACATACCACTGTGTAGGGCAGCCACATAGCATGACTGTGTGCATACATGCATACATACACACATCTCTACCACAGGCAGGTCACCTCTCACCTTCAGACACACACAGCACCTCTGCACAGCCCATCTATTGGATACCCCTCCAAACACGCACACATGATGTCAACCATATGCCCCAGCCTAAGCCTCTGGCAAACCCACACCATACCCAGTGCATATGATGATACCTGTGCCACATCCCTGTGATCCATACCATCTATGCAGGGACATGCTAATGTGGGTCTGATGCACAGGGTGAATACAGTACAGTGTAGCTATGTAATGCTATATAAGGTGCTGTCTGCTTGCATTTGTTATGGGTACACATACATGCATATGTATCTTAATAGCCAGGATGCGTTATTGCTGTTAGTACTACTGACTGAATATGATCTGACATGATGTATTCTGTTTGCGTTCCAGGTGTCTGTGTGTCTGAAGGCTGTGACCCTGCAGACATTCCCAAGAGGGAGTATGGAAGAGTGGGAATACATCGACCATGTCATAGGCAAGGTACAGCTTTATATGTACATGTATCAGGTGTGTATGCATGCAACATTGTGTGAGGGATACTGTTTTCAGACAGTGTGACCTTGCATACATACCCCTTGTCACAGACAGGTAGCCTTTAGACATGTCAGCTCAGAGTTGTGTAGTACCACAGGCTCATACATACAGAACAGGTTACTGCAGTACTGTCAGCAGGTTCCTCACAAGCATAGCCATTACATTAACTGGAACAGATTCACCTGTCAACACCTGTTGGCCCTGTCATTTCTTTCCCATACACTCAGCCCTGATTCAGTTGATGAGGGCATGCATGATACTTTGTATGGCAGGTTTGTGGTATGTATTCCTGAGTTCACCGGGTGGAACAGGTAGACAAAATGGTATATCCTTTGCATACACACAGTAAGGACTGACACAGGGGATGTGCACACAGTAAGATAAACACAGTTGGTAATAGACAGATTAGTAAACCAACATTTCCACCTTGATGTACTGTACTACTACATACACATGACATGCCTCACATAGATTATATGCATGGGACATAACACACTACCTCTTACAACATGTAATGTTCTGAATGCCTTCATGGATGGTGAGATAACCCACCAGAAATAGGATGTGGAGTCATGTATTGCTCCTACAAGCCTGGACAGGTGATAGTGTAGCAGATGTTGTATCATCATGATGTTTCAGTCAGGTATGATGCCTGATGCTGGCATGTGTGTCACTACACTCACTGTGGCCAACCTGACAACAATATCACATACATGGGCATTGTTAAAGAAGACAGACCACATATAGGTTGCAAATATCTGGATATTCCATAGACATCTGTACAGAGAATTGGTATGATGTGCACAATGGTTTAACATGCTGCATGTAAGGCAGATGCCGTTACTACGCTATATAAAGTAATGCCATCGGGAGGTGGCAAACAGGCGTGGGTGATACACAAATCAAAATGTTATCAGCCAAACAGGATATGATCTTCACCCAAAGACATACACAAAAACAGTTATTAGTAGTGAGATTAGAACCCCTACCTATCTTGTTATTTCTACTATAATGTTACACAGTTATCAGCTGTGCCAAGGAGCTTATATGATTTCACTTAGTCTCAAGGTACTTCAAAGGTGAATGGCATCAGCAGGCCTAGTAAAGTAGGGTGATGGAAAGTTTACAGGGTGGTACACAACTCAAAATGCATAACCCACACAGTATATGATTCTCACACAAACACTTGCCAGTAGTCAGATTAGAACCACTACCTATCTAGTTATTTCGGCTACAGTGTTATGCAGTTATCAGATGTGCCATGGAGCTTACATGATTTCATCAAGTCCCAAGGTACTTCTAAGGTAAATGACATCAGCAGACCTAGTAAAGTAGGGTGATGGGAAGTTTACAGGGTGATACACAACTCAAAATGATGTAACCCACACAGTATATGATTCTGACACAAACACGCACAAACACAAACAGTTGTTAGTAGTGAGATTAGAACCCTTACCTATCTAGCTATTTCTACTACAGTGTGACACATTTATCAGACACATCACAGATCTTACAAGATTTCATCAAGTCCCAAGGTACTTCTATGATGAATGACATCAACAGGCCTAGTAAAGTAGGGGGACGGGAAGTGCACAGGGTGGTACACAACTCAAAATCGTATAACACACACGGTAAATGATTCCTACACAAACACACACACTTGCCAGTAAGGAGATTAGAACCACTGCCTATCTAGTTATTTGCACTATAGTTTTCCACAGTTATCACACGTGCTACAGAGGTTACTGGGTTGACAACTGGCCAAAGGTGCTGATAACTGCAGAGCTGAGGTAAACTGTTACAGGTGCCAGAAAGTCTGCCTTCAGTTTTTCCCTTAGATTTTGCTAGTTCTTTCTCTTCTGCACTTCAAATAGCCTAATAGCTTTGCACTGCAACAGTTTTTTTTTATCAATTAATCTAGCACACCTGAGAGCCATCAGCAGTAGTCGTTCTTCATGGAATTAGCCCCAGTACTTAGTAGTTATGACCACCACTCCTGGTATGATTAAAGTGCAGTTTACTGTGATTTTTCCCATTAACCTGGTGCACTTGGGCATTCTGAGGTGCTATTGCAACTGCCTCATGTGCACAGACAACCCTCTCCTCTAAACTCCCAACTCTCAGACTTGTGAGAGATACCCCTATATCACCAAATTGGAAGATTGCACTCTCCAGCGAAGACTGGAATAGCTGGTCAAGAGGAGAAAGGCCCACACCTGCAGCACACCACATGGAACACATACCCTTCCAGAACACCCACTATCACAGCTCTGACATACAAGCAATAACCACACACCCACCTTCACAGAGTGACTCAATAGACATTTACCCAAACAGTAGAGACCACCAAGACAGACACCCACTTGACCACCACAATACAGCACAAACCAAAGGACACATATCTCACCTATACAGTGTGCCCCTGAACCTAAGCTCCAAAGGCTAACCACCTTGCCTGATACAGTAATCATAGGTGACTCAATAATGAGGCACACAAATGTCCCACTCACTAGGTTGAACAAGGAGAAGGTAACAGTCAGCTGTGTATCAGGTGCCAGAAGCCAACATATAACACACCCAGTCAGGCCACTCCACAACAACAAGTATCACTCTGTCATTGCCCATGTGTGTGTGAATGACCTGAAATTCACCTCCATGGACTATATGAAAAGAGACATGATGGCGCTCTCAGATTATGTGGGCCAGGCAGGTATGACAGTAGCCCTGAGCAGTATACTACTGTCATCCAGAATTATACCACAGTACAAACAACAAATGATTGACTTCAACAATTGGCTTAAGTGTATGGTGCCACTCTCATGGGATCCAGTATCTGTCTGCTTGGGATGACATGATTGACAGACTAGGCATCAACCCTTATATAACTATGGGGGTTGCAAATTGGCTCACAGATAGAACACACAGTGTGAAAGTAGCAAGCTCCGTCAGACTGCCAGTCAGTCACGAGTGGAGTCCTACAGGGACCAGTCCTGGGTACTCTCCTGTTCAGCATCTACTTCTCAGGAGTCCAGGCCAACACAAAGGAACTCTGGCTGACCAAGTTCACATGCAACTGCAAGCTGGGAGCCATCATTAACTCCACAAGTGATGCAGACATCCTACAGAAAGACCTCACTGAGACCACGGATGGGTATGGAAACCATTTTAAAAACAAACAGTTGGACTACCTTCAGTGGTGTAACTTTCTTTTTTCTGAGGTGTGGAAACCATGGCCTGAAGCTTAACACCACAAAATGCATCATCAGCTCCTTTGATAAAATCTCAGTTCCCACTAAGTACCACTTTGATGGGAGCCCACTGAATACTGTAGGTGTTACAAGAGATCTGGGGACACAGGTTGACAGTAACCTCTCCTTTAATCACCATGTTGCCACTGTGGTCAGGAAATCCTAATATGTGGCACATCTCATTACCAAGGGTTTTGCATCCAGGAGGTAAGAAGTCATCATCTCTGTGTACTCTTCCCTCATTATACCAGTCATCAAGTATAATGGCCCATTTGACATGTACCTCACTAGACATGTGCAACAGCTGGAGAGGCCACAAAAGTACCTCACAATGAGGATCCTAGCCATTAAACACATGTCCTACACAGACAGACTCAAAAGACTCCAGCCATTCTCTGTCTCATATCACCTACTTAGAGGTGATCTCTGCTTGACTTGCAAAGCCACGTCTGACCCAGCTCTTTTACAAATGTTACATCTAAAGACATCCCAGTCTCTCTGCACCACACACTGCAGGGACCTTGACCTCATTATCATAATCAACACAACATGCTGGAAGGACAGGTTCCTCACCCAGAGACTGCACATGCCCTGGAATAGACTTCCCATACATGTCAAGCAAAGCACGTAGATGACTGTTCCAGAGAGATCTTGATGAGTGGATGGGTAATAGAAAGTTCACCCCAGGAATCACTCCAGCTTCTCCACTTGATGGGGGCACTGGGAACTAATATCAGGTGGTACAATGGCAGGGTACTTCTATGGAGTAGGCGTGTAATGGCTTCAGGGCCATTAGCCTAGTACACACCTATGAACCTATAAGGGGAGTGACATCATCATGACTTTGGGTGAGTAACTTAGCAAAATACTTCTTCCTACAAATATACCCACTTACACACACACATTTGCCAGCTCTGAGAGTAGAACCCCTGTCTATCTAGTTATTTGTACTACAATGTTACACAGTTATCATGCGCGCTACAGATCTTACTGGGTTGACAACTGGCCAAAGGTGCTGATAAGGGGAATGACGTCAGCATGACTGATAAAGTATGCCAGTGGGTGGGAAACTTATCAAAATACTTCTTCCTACAAACATACAGACTTAGACACCCACACAAACATTTGCCAGATCTGAAATTAGAATCCCTGCTTATCTAGTTATTTGTATTATAGTGTTACACAGTTATCACATGCGCTCCAGATCTTACTGGGCTGACAAGTGGCCAAAGGTGCTGATAAGGGGAATGACATCAGCAGGACTGATAAAGTAGGGCAGTGGGTGGGAGACTTATCAAAATACATTTTCTTACAAACATACACTCACACTAATTTTCCAGATCTGAGATTAGAGCCCCTATCTAGCTAGTGATTTTGTGTTACTATGTTATGCAGTTATTACACATACAATGGAGCTCACTGGGATGAGATCTGGCCAAAGGTGCTGATAAGGGGAATTACATCAGCAGGACTGATAAAATAGGGCAGTGGGAGAGTGACTTCTCAAAATACTTCTTCTTATCAGCATACACACACACTCATTTGCTAAATCTGAGATTAGAACCTCTGTATAGCTAGTGATTTGTACTATAGTGTTACAGAGTTATCACACATGCTATGGAGCTTAGTGGGCTGACAACTGGCCAAAGGTGCCAATAAGGGGAATAACATTAGCAAGACTGATAAAGTGAGGCACTGGGAAGTGTTGTGGGTGGGAATGGCCTAAAACTGTTTCACCTACAAACAAACACACACACCCTCACTCTCACATACACAACTGTCACGACACACACACACACACAGTTGCCAGTATTAAGATTAGAACTCCTACCTATTTAGTTATTTCTACTACAGTGATATGCAGCTATCACATGTGCTACAGAGCTTATAGGGGTGATTGGTGTCCAATAGTACTTCCAAGGTGAATGAAAGCAGCAGATCTTGTAAAGTAGGGCAATGTGAAGTGTACTGAGTGGGAAGAGTCTCCTAATACCTGGACCTATGGAGACACACACACACACACACACACACACACACACACACACACACACACACACACACACACACATACACACGCAGGTGTTGTGATATTATAAACTTTACCTCAGTACTGTTACACAATGGGGCTCACCTTTTATGCTGGCACATGTGACTGTTTACAACTAATATGCCACTGTCCACAGCAGGACATCACTGTATGCCCTTTAGGGTGTCTGTGTGTGTGACTCACTCTCTCTGTGCCCCCCTGTGTCTCTCTCGGTATCACTGTCTGTCTCTCAGTTCCCCACATGTATGCATGTGTAAGCTTGACATATATCTGTTGCCCAGATGTATGTGTGTGTATCTCAAGCAAGAGATGCAGATATATCACATATGGGCCACCTACAGATAGCTGAGGGTAATCCTGTCTGATGTGTGTGTGTGGGGACAGTTGAGGTGTGCATAGCTGTCTGTATGCAAGTTCATATATAGACAATACAGTCATATATTCCAATGTGGACTCCAACATGTCCTGTGATTTTCTAAGAGTAGGCGCATACCCAGTGTGACCTTATATAGTTAGGGTGGGGCTCCATCCAGATATAGGTGTACTCCAGTCCAGGGTTTTGTGTGCTACAGCCATACCTCTCAGGAGTACACAGGACTTTCCTCAAGGTACTTGTTTGGTTTAGCAGACATTTTCTGACATATCTGTAGTCTGAAACTGCAATATATTGTGTCATTACCTAGTGCCAGACATCCTCAGATCATCACAGTGTTTTACCAGTGGAATACTAGTTGTATGATGCATAGATGAATATTATGAGGGCATCTATGTAATTCTTGCCCAACAAGGCCATTTGTGAGGTGCGGCTACATCCATTGTAGTAATGACACACAGCTGTGTAAACAGTCCAGCTACCTGGTGATATACTGACTGGGGATCTCCTGCTTGAGTGGTATTTTTCTAACCTGACATGTCATATCCTTGTGTGTACATACCTCTGATCTGTACATTTTTTGGCAGGTTGTCCAGGTGTTTGGCTAGAGGTTTCATCCTTTCTACGTAAACTTGTGTTTTTATGGCAAGTTAGTTACATATAATTGAAGTGTGATGTTACAAAATAATACATTACTGTTACCGAATACATAACCTTCAGACAATTCCTGCTACTGCAAACCCCTCACCCTACTAATGTTCTCAGTATATAAGGGCAATATTTACAATGCATGTCTATCATTGTGCCTATGTTCCACTTTTCTTTCTGCCCTTGTCCATACATCTTGCTGTCAGAGGTTGGGAGTTATGGGTGTGGGCAGAGAGTGCATCCAACTGTGCAGGCATGCCCATTATTTATAAAAGCAAACATAAGAAAAAGATTATTGAGAATGATCTTTGGCAACAGTACCACAAAGCACTTATATTCACAAAACCCTTGGCACCTCTGCTACACATCCTTCAAGATGTCACTAATATGTTTAGTATATTCCACATAGCATTGTGACTACCAGGTATGTCAGTGGCAGAGCAGTTGGTCTCACTGACATGCATAATAATTGGCAATGCAGCTATCTGCACATGGCCCTGTCAAAGGCAGCAGTGTACCTAGGGCAGTCCAAGACGACTGCCAGGAGAACATGCTGGCCAGATCCAGACAGTATTAACCACACATACACATAGCTCATAGACCCCTGCATACTGTGGACAGGCAACATATTTAAATGTGTATTGGTACAGCCCTGCCAATGTGTGTTATGCTGTTATTTCCATGCAAACATATATGTTACTGCATTTGTGTGGGTATATGCGGGGGCACACATGTGAACTGTACACATTTGCACAGACTGTGCTGATATTTGCTTTACATTTTGGTTCCATTTACCATACTATTGTGCCCTGTCTTGGGGAGAAAAGGCATATCAGTAAAGAGCCCAGGTCAGATTGTACTGGCATACATTTGAGATTCAGACCTCTTACCCTTCATAGCCTTACTACAACTGCGGGTCCTGCTGTGCTATCACTGTGTGAGTTTGTAGGGGGTTAATTCAACATTGCCGCCATTTGTGTGCCTTTACCAGACATTTCTCTGTGGCTTTCTACAGCTGACTTGCTGTGTGGGTGTAAGGAGTGGTTATGGGACCCCCACCCTGACATCCATGCCTGTGACCTATGACCCCCCAGTTAGTAGTCCCCACACATATACTGAAGTGGGATTTGCCAGCTTGGGTACTACTGCATAGTGTGTGGAGGCCAGTTTTGGCCAGACATTTCCTGGTCTCCCATATAGCTGTCAGTTGTGTGCTGCTATCCAGTAGGCCACCCCATTCCCTTGCATGCATGCAGCATTACCATAGATATGTTAGCAGAACATACTATTCCATTCATTTATTGTTAAGTAGACTGACTTACCTTGTGCTTGCAGCAGTCATGAGGACAGTGCTTGAGGGCCGCCTATGTTGTATGCACACAGTACACTGCCTATACATGGTAAGTTACAGGTAATGTGATATGTGTGTCATCCATTTTACTGTGTGTGCTAGTCAGAGAGAGGTGTCAGTCCCAGGGGTCCCTACAGTGTCAGCGTTTGTTCTATGCATTGCCTCTTTGCTAAGGCATGAGCATACTGGGCATGCCTCCATCTGCCTATGGGAGCAGGCTCAGGGACCTCCTTCTGTGAGTCCCTCTGTGCCTGTTGGGACCTTGGCAATGGTGGTGGGCTGTGTCTCTCTTCCCCGTGCTGCTCCTGCTGCAGTTGTTTCTGCAGGATCATATTATGTAGCATGGCACATACTATGAACATGTGTGCACATGTGGCTGGAGAGTACTGCAAGGCTCCACCATATATCTCAAGGCAGAGGAACCGTGACTTGAGCATCCCAAAATCATGTTCTATAATGATCCTGGTTTGTGCATGTGCCTTATTATAGCGTTCTTGTGTGGGTGTGGGTGCATTTCTGATGGGTGTCATCATCCAAGGCTACAGCGCATAGCCATCATCTCCCACCAGATGGTCATATGGGAAGCTCCCACTGGCAAATGCCTGGTACAGCTGTGATGAATGCCAGATGTGGGAGTTGTGATAGCTTCCAGGGCTGGCAGCACACACATTCATTATAATACCCTGGGTATTTCAACTGACTTGGCAGTTGATGGAAGGGAATCCCTTGTGGTTTATGTAGACCCTACCCAGTTCACTGGGTGGTACTTTGATGTGGATGTGCATGTAGTCTATGACACCCAGTACCTCCGGGTATTCTGCTACATGGTGGAAGAGATGCATATTGCTGGTCCTCTCCTCAGGGGTGTTGGGAAAGTAAATGTGCTCACCGGCATGTGGTAGCATGGCATCTAGGAACTGGTGAAATACCCTGGATGCAGATGCCTGTGAGACCCCCATGATGTCACCAGTAGGTCTTTGAAAAGTACCTGTAGCTAGAATTCATAAGGCTACACATACTTTAGTATTCACTGGTATGGGTTCCCCTCTGTTGGGTCTAGCTCAGAGTTGAGGCCGGCACAGCTTGGTGATTTGCTGAAGTATGTCTCGTTCTACCCTGTAGTGCTCTACTATCTCCAGATCATGTAGCCCTTGGTAGCTTACCCTGGGTCTGAACACTCTTCTCCTCCTTGGTCTGTGGTGGTTGTCAGCATTATCCTACTCTCTGCCATCAGCCTCTAGCACATATTGATGGATCAAACCAATGGTAGCCCCTAACATTTTTCCAGTTAAAAATTCCCCCACATGTACACACCAATGGTGCTGAGTTTGTGGGAAAAAACAGACTGTAAGGTGTTTTCATACTTTATACTGTTGTGCTGCAGATGCTGCCTGTATGATTGGCTGACTATGATACATTCCAGTTGCCACCTATATTAATGGCTTTGATTTGGCCATGGTGAGTGATAGAGGCATTCCTGATAATTTGTGCATGATTGCCTTTATTCTGCTGCTGCCCTTTTTTAATTATTTTTCCTTACATATCCTTCCATTTTTAGCTATGCAGCCACCTGCCAGCTGTATTATTATGTGCTTTGCATGGCCCATTGTGAGTTGCAAGAGTCCCATATTAGTGAGTTCTACTTCATTTCTCCTTTATTGTGCTGTTGCCCTTTATTTATTTTATATCTCCTCCCATTTTTAGCTATGCAGCCACCCACCAGCTACATTATTGAGTGCTTTCAATGGCCCATTGTGAGTTGCAGAATCTCATACTGCATTTTTCTTGTTCTGCTATTTCCTTTTTTTTCTTATATCCTGCCTGTTTAAGCCCTGTGCACCATGCAGACCTATTTAGCTAGTGTAAACAGCAAGAAATGGCCCTCCCCTGGGTGCGAACAAACTCCTCAGTTCATTGAATAAGAGTATGCAGCCTCAGACACATCGCCTCATTTAGATGTGCTTAGCTAAGCACAAACCCGGGCAACTGAGCTCCAATGTACTTAAAGCAAGCATGATACACACCCTTTTCATGTTAGTTGCTCTTTCTGCCTACACAATGGTGTTACAGCACCTACACAGTTAGGTTCAGTGTGACACTTAGAAGAATTTGGTGATTCAGTATAAGTCCTCTCATTAACATACCCCACTGCCTTAATCTGTAGTTACTGCACTATACAAGAGCTTTACCCCTTAGCAACTACTATTCCCTGCCATTGTTTTGATTCTGCATGCCATTGAGTATAATAGCAAAATGTAGATTTCCCTTAAACTGGACTTTTCAACTTAATTTTTTTTTATTTTCCCCATGATCCTATTTGTGCGGCACTTCCCTATGCTTATATGGCCGAGCTCGGCCAAAAAATAATAAACTTTTATTTTTAAAGAGTTACACACTTTAACATGCCAATGGCCATATATTTGGCCATTGTCATGCCTACAGATTAGGGTGCATGCTTTTATTGGAGCTGTCATGGCTCCATTTTCATTTCTGCAGAAATGTATTCAGCTTGTAGCCAAATACATTTCTGCAACTTACACTGCTCCTGCACGGTTACCTACCTGCTTCCTGGATTACTATTTTTCCTCATTTGCATGTTTTTCACCAGAAAATGAGGTAATTAGCACCCCACATGGGTTTCCATGCAGGAACAGTGTCAGCTTGCTCATGCACATCAATACGGCATGTTCCTGTATCGCTCAGCGGCCATATTCAATGCAGGAGAGGCTACACTGCTCCTGAATGGAAAATAAGCATTCGTGAATCTGGCCGTCTGTGTTGGCGTGCTCCTGCATGGTGCTCAGCAGAGATTAATGAGTCTAAAAATGTTCACACCCATGTTGGCAGCATGGCCCGATGCCTACAAGGTAAAAAAATGTGTAAGCTTTATTAAATTCCCCCCTATGTCTTTTGGCAAACTGAGTTCCAAACTTGATTCCAGTATACCTTCACTAATGAACTAGATTTAATTTCTCCTCTAGTGTACGTAATCAGTCATTTTAATTTATTCTTAAAAGCTCATATGTTTGATGTTCTAATATTATTTTCTTTTCTGCAATCTTCCATACAGTAAAAGGTTAGCCCCTGAAACATTTATTAACATTTATTAACTGATTTATCATTTCATTAAAGAATTCTGTTGGTGCTAGCATTTTTATTTTACCAATTCTTGCTTCTAAAATATGTTCTCTTACGCGAAAAAAATAGAACAGAAAAAGGAGGAATGTCTTCCATAACTTATATTTTCAAAAATATATGAACCTCAAATTCCAAACGTTTTAAACGTATTCTTCAAATTAACATCTGAAAGATATATGAACTGTTCTGCATCATCTGTCAACTTTAAGGGTATAGTATCACCCATTTTTTTCCATTTCTACTTTCCAAACCAACATTTCATTCTTTCTTTCTTTACTATTTAAAAAAAAGACAAATATTATTTTTTTGTTTTATTTGAGCTGACCTTTCCCTACATCATTTTAATATGATTCACCTAAGAATTTTCTGATTTATAATTACTAACTGAAGTTGAATATCTGCGTTAGTAGTTGTTAGGAATTATATTCAATTTAATATTTCTATCACCAGAGTATCACCCCCACTTTTGCCATCTTTATCCAATCCTCCCATAATGTATCTTCACTAAAAATACATTTCTTTTAATTGTATTGTCTATATGAGAAGAGCTGTGACCTTAATTAGAAAAAAATGTGACCTGAAATATTTATGATAAAAGACCGTTAAAGTGACACCCTGAACCCATGTACAAATAAATGGAGAAAATGTTGTGCATGGATGGATAGATGGGAAAATACTACGTTTTAAGATTTCTTAGCAATCAAATTTGACTACTGCATATCTATTTATTTTATTTATTTATTGACATTTGGTGACCAGGAAAGTCTGAGTCAGTCACAAACCAATTTTCAGTGGAGGCCCGGGGAGAAAAGCTCCACAGTTACAAAGTTCAACTCAAAACCATTTAAGCAATTTTAAACAGAGACATTGACAAGATGTAGTATACTAACACAATAGTGTAGATTAACATAAAATCAATTTAGGACTTATAAAGGTGGGGATTTAATAAAATCCATGTAGGAATAGTGTAAGTCCTACACAGAAGGTACTGTGGCCATGTCTGTGGCTCCCCATTGGCAGCGCGCCTTGCATATTAATGAAGGCACACTACTGAGAAAGAGAGATGTGTAACATGGTTAGAGAATTAGTGTAGGCAGTGTGTTACAGTGTCCAGAGATGAGTAACACATCCCCTGCACTCTCAAAGTGCCAGGTGGCACTGAAACATAAAAGTACATTTTTTTTTTGTGTTTGTGAGGTGCAGCACAACACTTAGCAATAGAAACATGCTAGACATCTAAAAATAGAAAAGGGATCCTTTTAATTTTCATATCAAAGGTCAAGTTTAAGCATAGCTAAGCACATGAGTGTGGCATGGCACAGCGCTCAGCGGAGCTTAAACATAGATGGGAAATATATAGAAATGAATAGCAGTTGCTAACATATCCATGTAGCTGAATGGTTAGAGTCATGGCCTTATGTGCAGTAGGTGCATGGTTCAAATACACAGACAGGCCATTCAGATTTTATATGTGATAGCAATATTTTATAACTTACTTATTTTTGTATGACTGTATTTATTGACATTTGTTAACTGGATTAGTCCAGCTGGGCCAGAAGCCCATTTTCAGTGGAAACTCGAGGAGAAAAGATCCACTGTGTGGAAGATTTTCAGTCCATATATCTCTAGTTAATCACTGTATATTAATCAGATCAGACAATAGTAGCAGAAATAGTACTCATCTTAAGTCAAAAAAATAGTAAAAAATATATAATTTGAAATATTGTGCAAAATTATTAAGTATTCAAAAGTAATCCAAGCAAGGCAGGCAGTTTGTTTCCAGTTGAATACACACACATAATAATAAAGTAGTAGTAACAAACAAATAATTTTATTTATTTATTTATTTATTTTTAATCTGGTTTGCCCTTAGCTAAGCTCTGCTAAGCCAAGCAGTGCTTAAACTGGACCCATTTTAGCACTGCTTAGCAACATACAATAACACTGCTTAGCAACATACAGCTCCACTTAGCTGGTTTGGGCACTACTAAGCATTGCCAGTTTAAGCACTGCTCAATTGAGCTCAGTGGGTTTGCACAGTGCTAAGCAAAGTGCTGCATTTTCAAAAATGGCCCAATGGTGGCAAAGGGTGGGTAAACAGCCTTATTTACTTGCAATAGATGGGGATACAGTCAGTATCTCTTGGAGTTTGATCTCATCAGAGACTATGGCAGGGGTTGGTGAGGGTGCACCTTTCCAGGCTCAGTGGTGGGGTATTCTAGAGTCCATGGTCATGGTTGGACTCTTTATAAAACACCATGACATCTGCTTGCTGCAGGGCCAGTACCAGGGGTCAGAATACAAATTATAGGCCTGGGACCAGATAGCATGCGACCTCACCAGTGCAACTGGTATCCCCCAAAAAGGTGAGCAGGTGCACCCCCATTTTGATGACCTGAAGCATATTAAAGGGGATATCTTGGCCACTTGGATCCAAGATGCCCAGGATGGAAATGTCCCACAAGTTTGTAAGTATTGTTAGCATTGTTTTACCAGTTACTAATCTGCATGTGTGATAGACAGGCACACATAATGGTGTGTTTCTCTCCCCACAGATGCAGAGGAGAGAGCTCAAAACCTGGAGGCCCATGTAGGGTGCCTGACCAGGTTGTGCTGAGAGTGTGGTGAGTACAGATGTATCTTGCAATCCATAGTCATATAAACAAGAAAGAGTACTGCCAGTATGTTTTGAGTGTACAGCAATGAATGTGGTCATAGGCCTGCACTGATATAATTGAGTAATGCCAGGTACACTGCAATAAAAAATGAAAGCATGGTACCTGATAATATTAACGAAAAAAGTTTCTGCTGCATTAATAATGTTAAGGAAGTAAATGTTTCTACTGCATGAATAATGCTAAGGAAACAAAGTTCAACTACCTGAATAATGTTAAGGAAATAAAGTTCAGCTGCATTCATAATGTCAAGGAAATACAGTTCAACTGCATTACTTGTGTAATTACAGCTGTATTTCAACACCTGTATTATAGGAAGTGTTTATCAATAAAGACTGTTACATGTATACCAATCACTGCACAATGTCACCCCTAATAAAACTATGTTGTGCAAATTTGTGTGCATTTTGGGCTGTTGGTCATGAAATCAAGTAGTACAACTGCTGTGATGTAAAACAGGAATAATACCATGAAGTGACTGAAGGTTAAATAATAAAGAAGTGTTTTACTACACTGTAGATGTGGAGCTGTACTACAAGATATAAAAACATTATGATATTTGTTCTGCACTAAAATCTGAACCTAGAATAGGAATGGCCAAGGTATATAGTGTGTATCTCAGGACTGTCTTGTGTTAACCATTGCATTTCAGCTATATTCATCCTTGATCTTAGTTACGCTGCTGCAGGCAAGTATGAAACTGTAATAGCTATAGACTGCAAATATACCATCTGCAACTGTATATGGGTTAGGTAGCCAACCCAACACTCCTATATGGTCTATGCACATCACACATAGTTCCACCCACTAGGGGTTAATTGTCTACACCTGCATTCCATGTGTTAATTCACAGTACACCTGCTATTTCTGTCATGCACGAATCTCATGCATGTGTGTTCAAGTGTCACTGCAGTCTTGTATAACACTCTGCCTCTATTACCAGGTCACAGTTTGTTACCAGGTGAGCTCTAGGCACATATCAGTCAATGAATACTCAGCAGTGGCTCAATTTGATAAACACTAGGTATGATATCCATTCTGTTACACACAGACCGGGGTTCAAATCCAAGGACAAGTACTACTAAATATTTATAGAAACAGTTATGTATTGGTAACAGATGTTCTCCCCACAGGAATTACAGGTAAATAAATGGCTGTAGTAGCTGTTTGAATGGGTTACTAATTTGCATGTCCAGATGTACCAGAGTGTTAACAGCATTACTCAGCAAGGTGATAAGACGTCAGTATATTAAAAGTCAACAAGTACAGTACTAATACAGGTTAACAAAACAAATAAAACTGCTTAATCTTGGTACGGCTTTATGTCCGGTGTGTCTGTGAATGTCTGCTGATAGTCCAACCCCATGCCTGCCAAGGACTGCATGATAGGCATAAACTCTCTGTACTGTGCATGATACATGTCTCTCATGTGTTATACTTTCACAGACTGAGATCACTGGTGCCAAATCCCTTAGAGACAGATTTAACATACGCTTGATTTATGTCAATAGCACAGTCACACTATATTAGTTCACAGTATATCTTGGTACTCATACATATTCCCCTGTCGTATAATAGTACCTTGTAGGTGTTACAGCTTGGCCCATATGGTCCCATGTGGATAGCTTGAGAGGTATGTTGGTGCTACAGAAGTTATAGGGCACTTTTATACATAAAGTTAGGGCAGACCTGTAGAATATATCAGAGTATGGTTGCAAACAATATAGCCTATACTGGTAGCAATGGAATGTCTTTCTCTCTCCCCCACCCCTTATCTGCATCATAATTTATTATTGTTATACATCGGATATGGCTTACTTTTAACATATGTTTTTCTTTTTTCAAAACGTTATGTTGGCCTTGTGTTTTATTATTGTTATATATTACAATGGTTGCATACTAACATACCTTGTTGAATTACCTATGTTGTTGGCCTTTTGCAGTAACTGTTACTGGCATGTTATTACAATACTGTTATACCACTTACTGTTGTGTTCCATATGCTATGCAATGTTATGTTACTGGGCCAATTATAACAACCTGGCATGCTATTATAACTAACATTTAAATGCTCTGTTCATTACTATTCTATACACTTCAAAAAAACCTCAACACCATAGCTCATCTGGGTAGGCCTGTATCTGTGGCTCCACCTACGCTACCTCAAACAGCCATGGCACTGGGTCCAAGCATGTCTGTGTCCCAACCTGGAGCTGCCCCCTCTGCTGGTCCTGTACCACCTACAGGTGGAACCACCTCAGGGGATGGGGCCCATCCTCCGAGAGTGGCCATGGAGAGGGAGTTGTCAGCCAGTGACAGCTGCCAAGCATTGAGTGCAGAATCATGCATCAAGGGTTTGATGATTGACTGTACTGGATTGAGAGCAGACTGGTCAATCTGGAGGGGCAAGCTGACCCCAGTTCCCAGCCCCCTTCATGGCCACCTTTGAGGCAGTGAAGGAGCAGTGGTGATTACCCATGGGTAAGGAGCTCAGCCCCACTGCTGCCATCTGGGGGCACATGGCTCTCCGATTCCACAACACACTCCCTGTCCAAGGTGTTTATCCCCCTCATGTGTCATACACCTCCGTTTTCTGTTGTCTTGTCTGTCTTGTTGCAAATGCTACCTCGCTTTCCTACCCAGCTTACCTCCCACACCTACCTATATCCCTTCCCCAACATTCCACTCTCTCCTTAAAAAAGGCATCTGTCCCGCAAAAAAATTTTGTGCCATACATAGCTCTCCATTTTGCCCCCAAGTACACTGCCCACAATCAATCATTACAGCAATCAATCAACACAGCTATGTCACCCACACCCATCTCTCTGGGATGTGAGGCTCCAAATTCCAAATTATCCACAACCTGCACAGCTGTGCTGCTGTGCAAGAAATGGAGAGCTATGGTCCTTTCCTACACCTGTCCTGCACATCTCTACCTGTCTTTCACATTGTTGTTCCCCCTGCTTGCCCCATTTCACCACTTTCCTATCACTCATTTTTTCTTTTCTTTTTTTTTTTTGGAAATAGTGCAGGTTTAAGGGGAGCTAAGTGTCATGCCACATAGCACAAACCCATGCAAACCCACTTAAAGCTACTTAAAGCTGCTTTTATCACCTTCTGTTTTTCTGACATTGTTTTTCACATCAGCAAAATGATTACAGCTGCCAAGTCTTGAACTCAGGACCCTGCCAACAATAGCATAGTCCATTAGCCCACTAGGCCACTAGGCCACTCAGCTCTGAAGAAAATCAAATGTTTCCATAAACATATCATGAGTATCAGTGATGCACATCAGCAAAAAATTCACTGCTGCCAAGTCTTGAATCCAGTACCCGATGAACTCCAGTATAGTGAATTAGTTAGCCCATTAGGTCACTCAGCTCCATAGGTTAACAGGTGTTTCCATATACATATCCTGAGTGCCAGTGACACACTGCTTGTACATATAATGGGGAAAATGACAGCATACCTGGGACTGTGATACAGACACCAAACCAGTGCACAGCCAAATAAATATTGATGGATGTATGTGAGGCCTAGGATTACAGGTACTGACAACTCCACAGACAGTTGCAGAATGTCCACAGTTGTGCTACCTACATTTGGCATGGTTGTCACAAAACCTATTCTGTGTGCTGAAGTGCTGGCAAGTCAGTACAGACTGAAATTAGAAAATCATTACAGACAATTCAGTGTCACACGTCATACACTTATGAACACACATGTTCATGCCAATCCTGTGTAACAGACTGTATGCATCCACATATGTCTTGCCAATACACCTGCTATAGTATTGACTCAGTAGCTCAATCTGTTACATTCCTAGCATGCTTTACATTCTGCCAGACACAGTCCAGGCTTACATTCCATTCTGTTGCATGTCAAGTACATTATTTTCAAAACAACAAAGAAATGACTGAGCCCTGCAATTTTAAGCAGAAACAGTTGATGCTACTGCAGTCATTGCCACCCATATTAGCAAATCAAAGACGTGTAGGTTGGAACACACTTCACAAATTAAGGATAGGCCTTCTAAATGTCACATACAGCTAAATGGATGCCACTATTAAATAACATATGTGTCTGAGGCACATGACTCACCTGAACTGCTATGGGTACCCTCACCCTGGCTATGCTGTAACAACAGAGGTGACACTTCTCCCTCACTGACATATACAACTTGCTGTGCCCAATGTTTTCACAATCCCCAGTATGACTCCTGGGCAGAATGGAGCTGCTGCAGCCTGCATCATATGCGGCAGTATGTTTAGCTACCTGCTACAGACTTACCATATGCCCAAACACCTAGAACAGGGGAGCCACACAACACCCATACATAAAGGGGTAGGGGAATGGTCAAGTGACAGGGACATGTACACAGTCTTCCCCTACAAACATACATAGCTGATAGACCAGCAGCTACTGCAGCAGCATGCATAGTCTGATGCAAAGGATGTATGACACTCACATATGTCTCTCCCCCTACTGACCTCAACCCACATTGTTAAACAGTAAACTGCCACATAACCAGAAAGTATGTTTACAATGGCCAAACATAGCATGCCAAACTGTGGACATACCACATAAATTTGGAGACTGGACAGTATTTTTACCTACCCTTTGTGATGCTGTAGTCCCCACACCTTGATAATGTACATATCACAGGCAAGGAAAAGGGTCAAGGCCTACATGAAGGCCTTAAATATAGCACTGTGGTGCTGTGCCATTGGCTAATGAAAATGCAACCCAGCTGTTCTGGATGCAATTAGCAAGTGTGAGCCACAGATTGGTGCACAGGCAATCACCTGTTCATGAATATTACTTACAAAAGGCAAGCTGCTGCCTATGATAAACAGGTTTGTGGCTTTCTTTACGAAGACAGACTGCAAGGACATAAGCATTATACTACAGGATTTCTGCACAAAAAGGAGAACAACACTATACCAGGTATGTAATAGAAGTCCCCATGTAATGGGACACGGAGGATTCAGTAATGGGAAATAGGGATTACGACAGTAGGTCTGTAGTACATATCTTGGAATGATATGTTGCTGTTAGTCAGTTGTCCAGCACCTTTCGGCTCTGTCTGCTGTGATATAGATCACAGCTCTGGCCCTCTGAGTCCATCCAACAATGGTCAGCTCATGTACAAATGTTACTGGAGTGTGTTTTAGACAATAGTGACAGTAAGTACTGGTGGATACAGCTGGCATATCACATAATGTACTGTCAGTCAGCTCCTCCCAGACTGTGAGTGCCACACAGGCATACTTCAAACATTGTCCAGGTGTCCCTTTCTGCTCCTGATGTACTCTGGCTAGGTCACTGTGTACTCCACACCCATACCTCATCGCTAAAGAGCTATGCCTAGCATACCTGTTGACCCCCTACAGCAGGATAGCAGGTTATATCCAGGAGTAGTGAGGGGACACAGTTCTAGCCTCAGCAACAGAGTGTACATATTCAGCATACAACATAAGGAAATGAATACAGTACCAGACATTAATGTACCATAACTGTTTTCTGAGGGGTCTGGCATGTGACATCCAGATTCCACACAGTCTGGGAACAACCATTATGTATTGTCCAACGGTTTGCTAGACATCCACATTTGCCTGGCAGAGGGTCCACATTTGTCAGGCACATGTACACATTCTGCATACATCTGTGTACTATGGATGTGGGACACCTACAGGGAGAATACCCTACAGCACATTTGCTGTGCTGTCTGTCATTGGGTCACACATGTTGCTGGACTGTCCCCATACACTTGTAGTACCAATCACCTATTTGTCAGATGGTGGCTGTATGACACGGTACTGGGATGTCGCCCATAGGGGACACACCACAGTAGATGGCAGTGATGGGTGTGGAGACATAACAACACAGTATGTCACAACACAGGGCCATAACCAGTATACCTAGGATCATAGGAGGTTACTAGACTATTGGCCCTGAGGCCCACATAAGCTTGGCCCAGAGTTTAGTTGATGTTTATGGAAGCCAGCACCTGATGCCTCATTCCAGCAGGGAAGGAGGTGGTTTCCCAAGGGTCTATGTCCTGTTTGCCATCCAGTTATCCAGGTGTTGTTTAAAAAGGAGTAAAGAGGTACTCTGCTTGATGTGGACAGGGTGTCCATTCCACAGTTGGGTGAGTGTGTGGGGCACATCTGACCCACCAATGACTCCTGTTGATGTCACAGTCCAGGTTGAGGGGGCATGTGTGGGTTACTTGAGTGGAGCTTGACTTGCAGATGTGCATCAGTCCCATCAAGGTGGAGTTCATGGTCACCTTGTATGCCACACATAGGTCACCTCTGAGGACTCTGTATGAAACCAGGTAGAGGGATAAGGCTTGTGTATGGTAGATGTTTGAGGCCCTGTTATTCCTTGGTGAGGAACCTCTGTGGTCTCCCCAGCTGCTGTATGTGCTTTGCAAGGTACATGATGAAAGGGGCATTATATTCAATAATGGGCCTTATTAGGGAGGAATACAGGGATATTATGATGCCCATGTCCCTGGATGAGATACCCTTATGTATGAGGTGGGCCATGTAGAAGGTCTTCCTTCCAAAGGAAGAAACAGGGTGATCAAGTGTCATGGTGCCATCAACCTGTGTAACCAAATCCCTCACAACTCATCGCATGCTTAGGACTTTGATAGCAATGTGATAATTTGCGGGGCTGTCACTCACCCCAAAGGGGATGATGTTGCATTTTGTGATATGCAGCCTGAGGCCATGCCTCCGGCAGCACTCATATGTCTGTGTGAGACCCACTTGGTGGATATCCACATCACTATGGAATTTGGTGACAGCACCCAGAACCTACTCTTCTGCACACTTGGTCACCCATAGCCCACTGGTTGTGCCCTGCACCTCAGAAGAGTGAATCACATGTAACAAAGGCCTCAAGACAGAACACTGGGTTACATCACTAGTTATGGGTCCACCACTTGAGGTGGCTTCCTCTATATTGAGTAGGTGGGTGCTGTCAGTGTGCTAGCCTGCTACCCATCTGGCAACATATGGCTTGATGCCTAGTTGACAGCATATATCTATTATGGCCAAGTGGGGAATACTGTGAAAGTCTTTGGCCAAGCCAAGGTAGGCAGTGCGGACTGTCTCCTCCTCTTCCATGCCTTTGGTGACTGTGTCAAAGAAGTCAACAAAATGTAACAGACACGATCCCCCTTTGACAAAGCCAAACTGTGTGAGATCAAGTGTGGGGAGATCACCAATGCCCTTGTTAATGAGGTTCATGATAATCTGTTCCATGGCCTTGCAGATCAGTCTAGTTCAGCTGATGGGTCTATAATGTGCTGGATCAGTGGACATTCCACCTTAGTGTAAAGGGATGACAGTGGGTGTCCTCTACCTGGCTGGGTCTAAGGAGGTATTCAGGCTTTGGTTAAATACAGTGCCTACTGGTACTGCAGGATCATGCTTGAGTTCATGTAGGATGCATCCTGTGATGTGAATGGGTCCCATAGGGGCTGTATTCCATTACTTTGAGATGGTAATGATGACCTGTTCCCTAGATTTAAGGGGAAGGGGCAGGTACCAGGGATGTACTGATGGGGGGAATGGGGGGGGAATCTTTCAGACAAGAACTTTCTTATATCTACAACACTTGTATATCTTGTGTCCTTGACCACCACTTCTGAGAAGATCTGGGTGCTTCCTTTGAGGTTGCAGACATATATGAAGAAGAGATATGACTGTCTGTAGTGGATGTTGCCAATGTTGTCTTGGAGCTTGCTTTGCAGGATTTCAGTAGTGCTCTTATTTGCTTGTTCAGGCTAAGGAGACATTGCTTCAAATTGGGCACCTGCTCCTTCTTGGTCTTGGACAGCAATATGTCAATCCTGTTGTAGAGTCTATTTATTGCAGATGTCCACCAGACAGGTTTACTTATCCTTGCAGAGGATGATGTAGTCCTGGCGGGTATATCTGACTCCATGCATCTATACAAATACATGTATAGTGCTTTGGTGTATTTGTGGATATTGGTGCCAATTCCTAAAGAGGGGGAAGGGGCTGTGAAACTGTTTATATCATCCCTAAGGAGGCTGTTATCAACTTCAGAGATGTTTGTATGTCTGACTCTTGCTAGATGGGTATTGTGGGAGATGTTGAATGCAAATGTGACCGTTTTATGGTTGATTTTTCCATGGAGGATGATACTGTAGGGATGCTGGAGTGGTTACCCATGTTGTTTAATATCAGTTCCAAGAGATCTTCACCTCATGTGCGGGTAGCAACTAGTTATTCCCAGGTGTTTGCATTGACAAATTCCATGAATTTCTAGGCATTTGTGTGCTAGCATGAGCACTTCTTCCAATCTATGTTTGGGTACTTAAAAAGCCCAGGATCAGAGTACAGAGTTGAATCCTGATAGAATTGAACAGGTCCATATAGGCAGAATGGGCTCCCTGGTCACATGTGAGGACCAGTAGCTAGCTATGATTTGAATAGGGGTCTTGGCAATGGTTAACTGCACCTGGAGTGTCTCCTGTGTGTCTTATTGTTTGACTACCCTGGAGGTGTGTATGTCTTCCATATATAGTGAAACCTCATGTCCCTTGCCTTTACTGCCCACACCTTCGGGTCTGACTGTATGATAGGATGGGTAACCATGTAAGGCTGGGGTGCTCTCTGCAACTTTAAACCATGTGTCTGTGACTGCACAGATGTCAGGATTGTCCAGGGTAAAGACTGCTTGCAATGCATGCAGATTCATGTTTAGACTCCTAGCATTTAGCAGCATGGCCTTCAATTTGTGATATGTGGAAAGTTTCATGTTGGTAGTGTTAACACCACCACTTTTCATAATAAAGGCACTGTGGGGGTAGCAAGAACAATGGCCAGAAGCCTGAAGGCCAGGTGAGACAGATGGAGGCCATCTTTGGCAAAGCATCGTGGTCTGCTGATCGTATAATCCCTGGCTGTCAGGTACTGGATCCCCCTGGAATGGCATCAGAAACCAAGCCAATTGTTAAGGTCAATTATTTCCTGATTGTATTGCAGCATCATTCTGGGTGATGGCAGAATGCTGCTTAAGGCTAGGGACATACCTGCCTGGGACACATAATCAGTGACCTCAATCATGTCTCACGTCATGTAGTCCAGGGAGGAACGTCTCAGGCCAGGCATGCCAACATGGACTATGATAGACTCATAACAGTACCTGTTGTTGAGAGACAGTGGTGCATATCTGAAATGGCAGATTCTGGCACCTAACATTCAAGTAACTGTGACCTTCTCCATATAGAGCCTGGTGAGATGCACATCTGTGTGTCTCACAATGGAGTCTCCTAAGACAAATATGTTTGATTTATGGTGATGCCTTAGTGGCTGTTGGACTCTGTCTGCTGTGATATAGATCACAGCTCTGGCCCTCTGAGTCCATCCAACAATGGTCAGCTCATGTACGAATGTTACTGGAGTGTGTTTTAGACAATAGTGACAGTAAGTACTGGTGGATACAGCTGGCATATCACATAATGTACTGTCAGTCAGCTCCTCCCAGACTGTGAGTGCCACACAGGCATACTTCAAACATTGTCCAGGTGTCCCTTACTGCTCCTGATGTACTCTGGCTAGGTCACTGTGTACTCCACACCCATACCTCATCGCTAAAGAGCTATGCCTAGCATACCTGTTGACCCCCTACAGCAGGATAGCAGGTTATATCCAGGAGTAGTGAGGGGACACAGTTCTAGCCTCAGCAACAGAGTGTACATATTCAGCATACAACATAAGGAAATGAATACAGTACCAGACATTAATGTACCATAACTGTTTTCTGAGGGGTCTGGCATGTGACATCCAGATTCCACACGGTCTGGGAACAACCATTGTGTATTGTCCAACGGTTTGCTAGACATCCACATTTGCCTGGCAGAGGGTCCACATTTGTCAGGCACATGTACACATTCTGCATACATCTGTGTACTATGGATGTGGGACACCTACAGGGAGAATACCCTACAGCACATTTGCTGTGCTGTCTGTCATTGGGTCACACATGTTGCTGGACTGTCCCCATACACTTGTAGTACCAATCACCTATTTGTCAGATGGTGGCTGTATGACACGGTACTGGGATGCCGCCCATAGGGGACACACCACAGTAGATGGCAGTGATGGGTGTGGAGACATAACAACACAGTATGTCACAACACACAGGGCCATAACCAGTATACCTAGGATCATAGGAGGTTACTAGACTATTGGCCCTGAGGCCCACATAAGCTTGGCCCAGAGTTTAGTTGATGTTTATGGAAGCCAGCACCTGATGCCTCATTCCAGCAGGGAAGGAGGTGGTTTCCCAAGGGTCTATGTCCTGTTTGCCATCCAGTTATCCAGGTGTTGTTTAAAAAGGAGTAAAGAGGTACTCTGCTTGATGTGGACAGGGTGTCCATTCCACAGTTGGGTGAGTGTGTGGGGCACACATCTGACCCACCAATGACTCCTGTTGATGTCACAGTCCAGGTTGAGGGGGCATGTGTGGGTTACTTGAGTGGAGCTTGACTTGCAGATGTGCATCAGTCCCATCAAGGTGGAGTTCATGGTCACCTTGTATGCCACACAGAGGTCACCTCTGAGGACTCTGTATGAAACCAGGTAGAGGGATAAGGCTTGTGTATGGTAGATGTTTGAGGCCCTGTTATTCCTTGGTGAGGAACCTCTGTGGTCTCCCCAGCTGCTGTATGTGCTTTGCAAGGTACATGATGAAAGGGGCATTATATTCAATAATGGGCCTTATTAGGGAGGAATACAGGGATATTATGATGCCCATGTCCCTGGATGAGATACCCTTATGTATGAGGTGGGCCATGTAGAAGGTCTTCCTTCCAAAGGAAGCAACAGGGTGATCAAGTGTCATGGTGCCATCAACCTGTGTGGCCAAACCCCTCACAACTCATCGCATGCTTAGGACTTTGATAGCAATGTGATAATTTGCGGGGCTGTCACTCGCCCCAAAGGGGATGATGCTGCATTTTGTGATCTGCAGCCTGAGGCCATGCCTCCGGCAGCACTCATATGTCTGTGTGAGACCCACTTGGTGGATATCCACATCACTATGGAATTTGGTGACAGCACCCAGAATCTACTCTTCTGCACACTTGGTCGCCCATAGCCCACTGGTTGTGCCCTGCACCTCAGAAGAGTGAATCACATGTAACAAAGGCCTCAAGACAGAACACTGGGTTACATCACTAGTTATGGGTCTACCACTTGAGGTGGCTTCCTCTATATTGAGTAGGTGGGTGCTGTCAGTGTGCCAGCCTGCTACCCATCTGGCAACATATGGCTTGATGCCTAGTTGACAGCATATATCTATTATGGCCAAGTGGGGAATACTGTGAAAGTCTTTGGCCAAGCCAAGGTAGGCAGTGCGGACTGTCTCCTCCTCTTCCATGCCTTTGGTGACTGTGTCAAAGAAGTCAACAAAATGTAACAGACACGCTCCCCCTTTGACAAAGCCAAACTGTGTGAGATCAAGTGTGGGGAGATCACCAATGCCCCTGTTAATGAGGTTCATGATAATCTGTTCCATGACCTTGCAGATCAGTCTAGTTCAGCTGATGGGTCTATAATTTGCTGGATCAGTGGACATTCCACCTTAGTGTAAAGGGATGACAGTGGGTGTCCTCTACCTGGCTGGGTCTAAGGAGGTATTCAGGCTTTGGTTAAATACAGTGCCTAATGGTACTGCAGGATCATGCTTGAGTTCATGTAGGATGCATCCTGTGATGTGAATGGGTCCCATAGGGGCTGTATTCCATTACTTTGAGATGGTAATGATGACCTGTTCCCTAGATTTAAGGGGAAGGGGCAGGTACCAGGGATGTACTGATGGGGGGAATGGGGGGGGAATCTTTCAGACAAGAACTTTCTTATATCTACAACACTTGTATATCTTGTGTCCTTGACCACCATGTCTGAGAAGATCTGGGTGCTTCCTTTGAGGTTGCAGACATATATGAAGAAGAGATATGACTGTCTGTAGTGGATGTTGCCAATGTTGTCTTGGAGCTTGCTTTGCAGGATTTCAGTAGTGCTCTTATTTGCTTGTTCAGGCTAAGGAGACATTGCTTCAAATTGGGCACCTGCTCCTTCTTGGTCTTGGACAGCAATATGTCAATCCTGTTGTAGAGTCTATTTATTGCAGATGTCCACCAGACAGGTTTACTTATCCTTGCAGAGGATGATGTAGTCCTGTCGGGTATATCTGACTCCATGCATCTATACAAATACATGTATAGTGCTTTGGTGTATTTGTGGATATTGGTGCCAATTCCTACAGAGGGGGAAGGGGCTGTGAAACTGTTTATATCATCCCTAAGGAGGCTGTTATCAACTTCAGAGATGTTTGTATGTCTGACTCTTGCTATATGGGTATTGTGGGAGATGGTGAATGCAAATGTGACCGTTTTATGGTTGATTTTTCCATGGAGGATGATACTGTAGGGATGCTGCAGTGGTTACCCATGTTGTTTAATATCAGTTCCAAGAGATCTTCACCTCATGTGCGGGTAGCAACTAGTTATTCCCAGGTGTTTGCATTGACAAATTCCATGAATTTCTAGGCATTTGTGTGCTAGCATGAGCACTTCTTCCAATCTATGTTTGGGTACTTAAAAAGCCCAGGATTAGAGTACAGAGTTGAATCCTGATAGAATTGAACAGGTCCATATAGGCAGAATGGGCTCCCTGGTCACATGTGAGGACCAGTAGCTAGCTATGATTTGAATAGGGGTCTTGGCAATGGTTAACTGCACCTGGAGTGTCTCATGTGTGTCTTATTGTTTGACTACCCTGGAGGTGTGTATGTCTTCCATATATAGTGAAACCTCATGTCACTTGCCTTTACTGACCACACCTTCGGGTCTGACTGTATGATAGGATGGGTAACCATGTAAGGCTGGGGTGCTCTCTGCAACTTTAAACCATGTGTCTGTGACTGCACAGATGTCAGGATTGTCCAGGGTAAAGACTGCTTGCAATGCATGCAGATTCATGTTTAGACTCCTAGCATTTAGCAGCATGGCCTTCAATTTGTGATATGTGGAAAGTTTCATGTTGGTAGTGTTAACACCACCACTTTTCATAATAAAGGCACTGTGGGGGTAGCAAGAACAATGGCCAGAAGCCTGAAGGCCAGGTGAGACAGATGGAGGCCATCTTTGGCAAAGCATCGTGGTCTGCTGATCGTATAATCCCTGGCTGTCAGGTACTGGATCCCCCTGGAATGGCATCAGAAACCAAGCCAATTGTTAAGGTCAATTATTTCCTGATTGTATTGCAGCATCATTCTGGGTGATGGCAGAATGCTGCTTAAGGCTAGGGACATACCTGCCTGGGACACATAATCAGTGACCTCAATCATGTCTCACGTCATGTAGTCCAGGGAGGAACGTCTCAGGCCAGGCATGCCAACATGGACTATGATAGACTCATAACATTACCTGTTGTTGAGAGACAGTGGTGCATATCTGAAATGGCAGATTCTGGCACCTAACATTCAAGTAACTGTGACCTTCTCCATATAGAGCCTGGTGAGATGCACATCTGTGTGTCTCACAATGGAGTCTCCTAAGACAAATATGTTTGATTTATGGTGATGCCTTAGTGGCTGTTGGACACAGGTGTGTGTGGCTATGTGTGGTATGTGTTCTGCAGGGCTGTGGAGTTCACATGTTTTTGCCTTAGAGGTCTACTTTGCTTGGGGATATTTATGTTGAGGACTTACGCATATGTGGGTATGTGTTGTTTAGATGTGGGTGGTGTGTGAGGTGTACTGATTGTGTTCACAATCTTTTCAATGCCAGATATGTGGGCTAGAAAGGGAGAGAGCATGGACTGTAGGTTCCTAATGTCATTGCATCTCTCACAAATTGTGTTCCTTGGTGGTGTTTGTAGATGGTTGTCCATGTACATGAGGCAGTTGCGGCACTGTGTGAGGATGCCCATATCAGCCAGACTAGCAGGGGAAACTGTAGGACATTGTCCACCCATATTTGTCAGAATCTGAAAGAGGAAGACCAGGGAGACTGAAGGGGTGGGCCTAGAGGCTAGGTACTTAAAACAAAAGTAGGAGGCCTACAGTACCATATACAATGTAGACAAACTATAAACAAGCAGTAATAGCTGCAACAGAAAAGATGCAGTTGAACACCTTAGAGAACATGCAGCAAGTAGCAGGAAACAGCAGAATGAGGAGGGAAATGCATTATATATTGCCACTATGTTGCTGATAGCCACATACATACTGTGGTGAGAGATGGTGGGGTATGATGTAGGAGGTAGTGGAGAATAGTGCTGGCAAATGTGGATGTGCAGGGTGTGTACATAACAGAGATCAATTTATATGGTCCTGGGACGTGTTCCCCTCTTCTTGTCTTTCAGGAGTCATGTACAGATGGATGAACCCATTTTTTTCTGAAGCTGAGAATGAATTTACAGTTGGCGGCCTCAGACTGCATCATGCCATCTTGCTGTCGAGGAGTCACCATAATCAGGAACAACACTCTGCACTGTGGACAGACCTTGTTGCATCTGTAGATCACGTCAGGCTACAGAAAACAAGCTACGAGCATGTCCAACACCAGGCCATCAGCATGATAAATGGTGCATGGCAAAGGGCCACAGCTGTGGCCAGGGACCATGGTGGCACCGGTGGAGGGCCTGCAACACAACAACTACTCTCGGCCACAGTGGAGTTCTTGTCAAACCTCGGTTCAGCCACCAGCTAACAAGCATCCATTACCCCATACTTTGTGGAAGTGGGTGGCACAGCTTCCACAGCAGAAGAGCATCCAGGTAAGCCTCCTGTGGTCATCAGTTTAATACTGTAGCAGTCATAGTGGCAGCCTCTGCATACCTGTATACAGATGTCAGGTCAGTCTGCATTTGAGGGGGGTGTTTCTAATGCACACATGTGCACACATACTCAGAATGTCAGAAATGTGGGCAGTATCATAGTTTGTAATGTACATTTTGATATACGCTCATATTATCCTGTATGAATGCCACATTTGCCTTTGCTGACAATACCTCTCTCACACAATTCCATAGGTACATCTGGTGTGGCTGGAGTCCAAAATCCTGTAGCTGGTGAGTGTGAAACTGTTTTTTTATGGCTCATCTATACCCTAGGAATGTTAAGGGCTGCCAGTTTGCCATGGATACAACTGTTAAGCTTAGCCATAGTACAACACTTGTGTGTTCAGTTGTTGAGGGGTTCACTGCAATGCACTGAATTGGTAATCAGAGTAACATATTTGCAGGAGCTGCAACATATTTGCACACATTTTTGTGAAAGTGTATGCAGTCTACTATACAGGGGGCAATAGTATGGTGGAGAGAGGTGCATATACACCATGTCACTTATCTCACAGGTGTATAATAGTGGCAACATTAACTGGACATAGTTGCACTGCATGTTGTTAAGGGCCTGTCTTGTTTGTGTCTGTTGTGGTCTGCTTGTGTGTTGTGCATGGGATCAGTATTAAGGTGTAGTATGTATAATGCGGTCATGGCACCTCACCTGTAAGTGTGTATGTGTGGATCAGCAGACATAATAGTGCATGTATTAATGTAGTCATTTTGTCTTCCTCCTCACAGGTGACCATGGGGGTTGGAGTCTGTCCAACTCATAACCTGATGAGAGTGTCTCATCGGATTTTGATGATAATGGTGGCCATAGTGAGGCACAGGTGGAGTTGTTGGGTGCTGTATCTGTCCCATGGGTTGACATCTCATTTCCACCACCAATGTCCCCACACACAGTCGGTATGCCCACACACACCCAATCCCCTATGGCCACAGGTATTGGACAGTCAGAGAGTGGTGGCATCAAACAGGAAAGTGTAGTGACTATGGCATCTATGACTGTAGACACCAGCCATAGCCAGAGAGCTGGCAAGGTCCCACACAAGCAGATTGGCAGCAGTGCTCGAAGGCGGACTGCTGCCCATCCACCACCTATCACATGTGTCACATCACAAGTCACTTGATGCATGTTTTGGTCCATCATGGAGGCACAGGCATGTTCTGAATGCAACACCAGACAGATACTCAGGATTATGGAGGCATCATTGTCTGGCATTCATGACTCCATCCACAACATTGGTGACACCATGCATTATTTTGTTGATGTAGTGGACAGATGGTGGGGAGAGACATTGTCAGTCCTTAACTGTGCATTATATGTGCTGGAACATGTGGTGGGAGTATAGCATCAGACACGTGGACGTAGATCAGTACCAACATCAGCTGAGAGTCCACGTGGCTGTGCACAGTCATGTTCCCATAGTGGCAGTACAACCAGCACTGCAGAAGGGAGGGTGCTGTCCATACCATGATGTGGCAGGCCATGGGCACGTGGTTCTGGCAGTAGCAAGAAGGAGACAGACCCAGCAGACACCAGTCAATATCAACAAGTAGTATCTCATCTGACCATGGGCATGGTGGTTCCAGTGCCACTCCTGGCAGAGCCATTCCCATGTTCATGACCAGAGACAGTGAACTGTACATTCTTCCATGTACAGTCCACAGCTGTCCAACATACCTTTGTGTAGGGCTAGCACATGAGTTGACTGGGCATGCGCACACATTCACACATCACTGGCACATGCAGGTCACCAACAGACACAAACAACTCCTCTCCATGGCCCAGCTGGCCAGCACCCCTCCAGACACATACAGACAATGTCAACTGTGTGGCACAGCCAAGGCCTTTGGCAACCGCACACCACACCCTGTGCATGTGATGATACCTGTATCACATCCCTGTCATCCATGCCATCGATGCAGGGACATGCAAATATGTGTCTGATGCACAGGGTGACTATAGTACATTTAATGACGGTTTGTGCTGCAGTAGTGTTATGCCCTGCAAAGTACTGTCTGCTGGCATGTGTCATGAGTACATATGAAAGTGTCTGTACCTTTGTTCCATGATGCTACATTGGTGGTAGTATTGCTGACTCACTGCTGTCTCCTACACCTTTTTCTGTTTCTGTCCCAGGGGTCTGTGTGTGTATGTCATGGAGAGCTGGTGTCAATAAGCAGCTCAGGATGTCATGGTAGCAATGCAGAAATGTGACTTCGCCAAGGTACGGCTGTATATGTGCATAGTTACATAGGTGCGTATGTGCAGAACAGTGTGTCAGGCACAACGGGGGTAGACAGCATAATCTTGCATGCATACCCCATGAAACAGTATGCTACTTGTGATACATGTCACCTGGGAGTTCAATAGGATCATAGATTCATAGGATCATATAAGGCTACTACAGTAATGGCCTTGGGGCCCTTACAAGGCTAGCCATTATTTAATCCCCAGAAAGAAACATCAGTCAGCACCTGTTGCCTCTGTCATTGAGGATCACAAGTGGGACCCCAGGGTCAGAATTGTGGTTTCCCATCCATTCATCACAGTTGAGCTTGAAGAGGATCAGTGTGGTACTCTGTTTGACATGTATGAGAAGTGTATTCCTGAGACAGGGCAGTCTCTGGGAGATAAACCTGTCTCTCCAGCAGGTTCTGTTGATGTCACATATCAGATTCAGGACTGTAGTGCAGGTAATGTGCAAGGAGTTAGACTTACGGATATGGGGCAGCTGTAGTAGGGCAGGGTCCAACATTGCCTTGTAGGCATGACACAGCCCACCTCTGAGCAACCTGTCCAATACAGAGTGGATCAATAGTGATTTTAGCCTGTCTGCATGGGGCAGGTGTTTGAGGCCATTGATTATCTTTGTGAGGTATTTCCACGGCCTTTCCAGTTGGTGCACATGTCTGGATAGGTACATACCAAATGGGGCATTGTAGTAAACTATTGTACATAGTGAGGACTATAGAGAGGTAATGTCCACCTTTTTTCTGGATGCAATTCCTATATCTATGAGATGAACCACATAAAAGGCTTTACTGACCACTGTTGCTATATGATGGTTGAATGCAAAATTGTTATCAACCTGAGTACCCAGGTCTCTCAAGAAAGGTTATTTTTAGGGGGGTGCCATTGATGTGGTAAACCGTGGGTCCGTGTCTTTGCTGGATGGTATGATGATACATATTTATGCATTTAGCTTGAAGCAAGGAGCTTGGTACCAGTCTATAGTTGATGTAAGACCATCTTGCAGTATGTTAACATAATTTGGGGAATGAATGACAGACACTATGCAATTTACAATCGTCTACTAACTTAGTCAGTACGTGCAAGTGTAGGTGGTGGCAGGTAGCATTCATGCCTACATACATGTTGGTTATTTAGGGGCAGCAGCTACTCACAGGCCCTCAAAATGTATACATATTGCACACACATAGGCAAGAAAGACTAAGGTTGCCACCTTATCAAATGCCCAATGTGGGACATGTTTTGTAGCAATGTAAGAGTTGACAGGACAAACCATACCCACGGTGAGTGCAATGGACAGAACCTCACTTTTTTGACAATATAACAGTAGATTTTTGTAGCATTTGCCTAGATTATGGTATTTCTCATAACGTTTAGGTGTTTGTGCTGTAAAATGACTGTTTTATGCAACTATTAGAATAATATAGGAAATGTTAGCCATTCTATACTCCTGAACAGTGGGACGGGTGGTAATCCTAACACAGGCACACTGCTGCAAGGCGATATACACACAGAACTGCTTTTGGTGGGATTAGAACCCTTATTTATCTAGATGCATAGAGTACATTGCTACAGACTTATTGCATGTGCCACGGAGCTTAGGAGTTTGAAGAGTGTCTAACTGTGCTTATAAGGTAGATGTCATCTGCAGGCCCTGTAAAGCAAGCTGATTTGGGGGTTAACAGTTAGGCAAGGGCCTTGAAATGTGTTGGTATTGCACACACACATAGGCAAGACAGACACACTGCTGCAAGGGGACATACACACACACAAAGTTGCTGTTTTTGGGATTAGAACCCCTACCTATCTAGTTGTATATACTATAGTGCTGCACACTTATTGCTTGTTCCACTGAGCTTATGTGTTTGGAGAGTGTATTGATGTGTTTCTAAGGTGGATGACATCAGCAGGCCCTGTAAAGTAAGTCAACATGGGGGTTAACAGGTAGGCATGGACCTGAAAATGTATTAGCATTGCACGCACATAGGCAAGGCAGACACACTGCTGCAAGGGGATATACTTAGGCATACACAGTCTCACAGAGTTGTCATTGTTGAGATTATACCCCCTACCTATCTAGTGATATAGAGTATAGTGCTAAAAACATATTGCATGCACCACAGAGCTTATGTGTTTGGAGAGGGTCTGCCACTGTTGGGGTGGATGATATCAGCAGCTGCTGTTAGGGAGGCCACTGTTGTGGAAGACACTAGTCACAGGCCATAAAACAATTGATCATTGCACAGACATAGGCCTATTGGGTGTGTGCATGCTGCTGCATGTCGAATATCTACAAACACGCACAAGGTGGCTGCTGTAAGACTAGATCCCTTATTTACCTGCTAATATACACTACAGCTCACATACAAGCTGCATGCACTACTGGTAACAGCTGGTGTGCAAGTGGCTGCAGCACTACATCACTCCATACCTTTCTGTCTGTCTCTCTCTCTCCCCCTTCTGTCTCTCTCTCTCTCTCTGTATATATATATATATATATATATATATATATATATATATATATATATATATTTTTTTTTTTTGCCTATATATATATATATATATATATATATATATATATATATATGTATATATATCTATATATGTATCTATATAAACGTCTACAGATACATATATATTCTATATGTGCCACATACTGATAGATAAGGGTAATCATGTCTGATGGGGATAGGGAGAAATAGTTAGGTGTACATAGTTGTCTGTATGTACAAATATATATTGACATCCCAGTGCTATAGGCAGATGAGGCAGATGAGGCTTCAGACATGGGCTAATAGCTAAGTGTAGGAGCATGCCCAGTGTGCCCGTCCAATCCAGACCTGTCTGTATTCCAGTCCAGGATTTTGTGTACTACAGCCAGTTGGCTACTGCACCTGCTTACTCAGTCCAGCACCTCCATGATAGAATGCCCAATGGAATCCCACCTGTGTGCTGGCCATCTGACTCATACCTAGGGTGTGTACAGACTGTATTAGACTGAACAGGGTTTTTCATCATTTGTTTGGTATGTTTTACATAGCAATGTGATTTCCTAGTACCTCAGTGGCAGACCATTATAGACTGACATGAGGAACTGCTGACAGACATTTGGATAAGAACTCCATACACAGCAGGGAACCCATGCTACTGCATGGCCTATTCTACTCTGCACTTTCTACATTTTTCTGGCCAGTAGCTCATCCTTCTCCTTTCTGTGGACTTTTGCCCCACTCTTGCTCTTGACTTTGTCCACAGTTGCAGCTCTATGTAGTTGTAGGTATGCTTTGACTGGGTAACAAAATGCAACACCACACACAGGGTTATAGACTTCACACCTCTGACTGTACCTGTTTTGCAAGATGTCCAGAATTACACCCCATATGTCTGGTCTGGTCCTCAGACAGTTTGTGTTGTATTGGTATTATAATGCTACATGGTGCCCATACCTCTCAACCTGTTAGAGCAAGAAATCTGGACAAAGCCATGTATAAAAGTGGGACACAGGCCCAATTCTAGGGACATTTTTTTAATATTGCTCTTACAAACTTAGACAGTTGGTAGAATAACAGGTTTTGTATTAGCATAAATTTTCTGAAGGGTGTGATGTTTGCATCTCAAACATCTGTCATTATTTTCTAACATCAACTTTTATTGATTTGCCACTAGTTTGCCAGAAACTGCTATGTTATGTAAAACGGACCAGACATATGAGGTAAAACTGTGGACATTCTGCAAAACTCTGTACATTTGAGAGATATGCTGGTGCTCACTGACTTGTTGTAAGTAATGACACAGTTATGTGATGGCCTTGACATCCTGCTGCTACTCTGGCTTGTTACAAGATGCTGTTCTACTAGCCACCGTCTAGGTTACTCAGAACTGTATACTGACCATATCTGTGGCCCTCTGTCCCTTCATTGTCCCTGGCTTTGTACAGAGTTCTTGCAGTAACAAATAGTAACATATGGACAGTCTGTAGAACTCCTACCATAGGTGTAGCTCACATGCAAAATAGTACACTCAGCCAGTCTTGAACCATGAACACCATAAACCATGGTAATGTACTTAGCCCACTAAGCCACAACAGCCACCAGACAGTGCAGTTTAATTCCTTACACTATCAACCACAGACATACATAGCACATTGACCCCTGCATATTGTGGAAATGGAACATGACACAAGGTTGATTGGGACAGCCCTGGGATTGTGTGCTCTGCTGCTATTACTTTGCAAACAAAATGTTATTGCAGTTGTATGGGAACACAGGTGTGATACAGTAGGGGGCTTTAGCATTGACAGTCATGCATCTGTCCTATGACCCCATTGTTTGTCATTTCCCTCGCATAGTGCAGTGGGTTTACTACCTTGGGGCCTACTGCATATTATGGGGTGGCCAGTATTGGGCAGAAAGCTCCTGTTGTCCCACATAGCTGTCAGTTGTCTGCAGATTTCCCAGTAGCCCACTCTATTCACTAGCATACATGCAGCAGGTCCATACATATGCTACCATAGTCTAGTACCCCATACATTTGTTGTAAAGAAGAGTGGCTTACCTTGTGCCTGCAGCAGTTGAGATCACAGTGCTTCAGGGCTGACTCTATCAGTTGCATGCAGTACACAGCCAAATACACGCTAAGGTACAGGTCGTGTGGTGTGTTTGACATCCTTTTTACTATATATGTGAGTCAGAGTGAGGTCTCAGTCTCTAGGTCCCTAGGATGTCAGTGCATGTGCTATGCATTGCCTCTTTTCCAAGGCCAGGGCATACTGGGCATGCCTACGTCTTCATAGGTTCACAGGTTCATAGGCAGGTACTAGGATATCTGCCCGAGGGCATTTATAAGCCTAGCAAGAGTGTGTCAGCTTTTGCCACCCCATTGATTAATTAACTGAGCCTTTGCCAAGAAGAGCCAATGAAGTGATCCCCGGAGTGTATTTTCTGTTACCCATCCGCTCGTCAAGGTTTCTCTTGAAGAGTGTTAGTGAGGGGCTCTGCCTAATGTAGTTAGGAATTTTGTTCCAAAGCATGGGGAGTCTCTCTGACAGGAATCTATCCCTCCAGCATGTTCTATTTATTATTGTGGTGAGGTTTAGCTCACTTGAGTGAGTGGCTCGCAGTGACTTGGATTTCTTTAGGTGGAGCATGTCCATCAATTCTGAGTTGGACATGGCTTTGTAAGTCAGGCAGAGATCACCTCTGAGTAAGCAATATGCCACTGAGTACAGCTGCAGTTTTTCCAGTCGGGCTGTATAGGACATATGTTTGAGGCCAGTAATCCTCTTGGTGAGGTACTCTTGTGGTCTTTCCAGCTGTTAGAAGTATCTTGTAAGGTACATCCCAAATGGGGCATTGTACTCTATGATGGGTCTGATGAGTGACGAGTAGAGGGGCACTATAACCTCTTTATTTCTAGATGCGAACCCTTTAGTAATTAGATGGTCTACATAGAAGGAGTTCCTAACTACTTTGGCAAAATGATTGTCAAAGGTGAGATTACTATCTACCTGGGTCCCCAAATCTCTTATTACCTCTTCTGAATGAAGGGGGCTGCCACCTATGTGGTAATTCATGGGTGTTTTGTTTTTCCCAAATGGGATGACTATGCATTTTTTGTCATTTAGCTTGAGACCATGACTTTGACACCAGGTGTCCTTCTCAGTAAGGCCCTTTTGGAGAATGTCAGTGTCAGCCAGAGAGTCAATTGTGGCTCCCAGTTTGCAGTCATCGCCGAACTTCGTTAGCCATAGTCCTCCTGGGTTTGCCTGTACTTCTGAGAAGTATATGCCAAACTGTAGGGGTCCCAAGACTGAGCCTTGTGGGACACAACTTGTGACTGGTTTAGAGTCAGACCTGGATCTTGCTATTCTTACCATGTGAGTTCTGTCTGTAAGCCAGCTGGCAACCCATCTCATGACGTAGGGGTTTATGTTCAGGCTGGTGAGTTTTTCTATAATTCCCAAGTGGGGAATGGTGTCAAAAGCCTTGGCAAGGACAAGGTAGGCTGTGTGAACTACTTTCCTCTCATCTATGGCCTTGGTGACTGTCTCGAAGAAGTCAACCAGGTTTAGTAGGCATGATCTGCCCTTAACAAAGCCAAACTGGGTTCGGTCACATGTTTGGAGGTTCCCAATGTCTTTGTTAATGAGTTCCATGATGATGCATTCCATAGCCTTGCAGACCAGGCTAGTCAGGCTTATGGGGTGATAGTTACCAGGGTCAGTTGTGGCCCCTCCTTTGTGGAGTGGAATAACCGTTGCTGTGTGCCAGTCTATGGGCACATAGCTTGTGGAGAGGCTGAGGTTGAACAGTGTGTTTAGGTGGGGGGTTAGTTCATTATGTAGTTTGTGCAAGATGCAGCCTGGGAAACCATCTGGCCCCATTGACGCTGTGCTTTTGGCTTTTGAAAGGGCTGTTTTCACCTGTACAGCTGTGATTTCTGGGACACTGCACTTTTCCGGTACTGTTGTGGGACCTTTTTGGGGTGAGAGGGGGTTGAAGTTTACACTGAATCTATCTGCCAGGATGTTGGCAATATCAGTAGGTGCAGTATATTTTGTGCTATTTTGCACTAGCTCAGAGCTTATCTGCGAGTTGCCACTTAGATTCTTGACATAGCTAAAGAAGGCTTTGTGGTTATCTTTCAAATCCTTGGCTATTTTTCTTTCGAACTTAGCCTTGGATGATTTTATGAGGGACCTTAGTTTCTTACTGTTACTGATCAGGGATGTCTTTCCTTCTTGGGATTTGCTTTTTTTCTGAACTAGTTTCCTCCTTCTACTGTATAACCTGTTTATGGCAGGGGTCCACCATACTGGTTTCCTTCTCTTAGGGGAGTGAGTCTTGGTTTTGCTAGGGATGGCACCATCCATGCATTCTTATAGGTGTTCATAGAGTACATTTGTAAAGGTTTCTGCATCTTGGACACTGTTATCCTTTAGCTTGGGGGCTGTGAAACTTACCACCTCTGTCTTAAATAAGGTGAAGTTTGCTATAGAAAAGTTTTTCGCTGTGGATTCTTTGGTTGGGGGTGATGGTGTGGTGTGGACATCCAGAGTGATTAGTTTATGGTCTGATCTAACCAGTGACGGGTTGACCTCCAGTGCGGAACACCTGTCGTCCATGTTGGTGATGACCAGGTCCAATATGTTTTCACCTCTGGTAAGGGAGTTTACCAGCTGATCCAGGGCATTTGAGTTGATAAATTCCAGGAAGTGCTGGACCTGGGAGTTTGTACTTGAGTAGTTTTCCCAGTTAACAGTAGGGTAATTGAAATCACCCAATATCAGGGTGTCTACAGGCACAGGGACAGGCTCAAGGGATTCCTCCTCTGAGTCCCCCTGTGGCTGTGGGGACCTTAGCACTGGTAGGGAGCTATGTGTCCCTTCCCTGTGATGTTTCTGCTGCAGCTGTTTCCACAGGATCATATTGTGTAACATGGCACATACTGTGAACATGTGTGCACATGTGGCTGGAGAGTACTGCAGTGTTCCACCAGATATACTGAGGCAGCGGAACCATGACCTGAGGAGCCCAAGCACATGCTTTATGATGTTCTTAGTTTGTGCATGCGCATCATTATGGCATTCATCGGTACATCTGTGTGGATTTCTGATGGGTGTCGTCATCCATGGTTCAGTGCGTAGCCAGCATCCCCCAGTAGAAAGCCATATGGGATGTCCCCCTGACAAATGTCTGGTACAATATGTGATCCATGCCAGATGTGGGAGTTGTAATAACTGCCAGGGCTGCCAGCACACATTCATGATAATGCCCTGGGGATTGCACATGACCTGGCAGTTAATGGTGTGATACCCCTTGCGGTTGACATAGACTCTACTCTCATCACCAGGTGGTGTTTTGATGTGCACATGAGTACAGTCTATGGTACCCACTACCTCAAAGTAGTGTGCTACACAGTGGAAGAGATACGTATTGCTGGCCCTCTCCTCAGGGGTGGGGGGGCAAATATATGTGCTCACTGGCATGTATTTGCATGGTAGCCAGGAACTGGTGGAGTAACCTGGATGCAGATGCCTCTGAGGTTCCCATCATGTCCCCAGTAGGTCTTTGAGACATACCTGTAGCTAGTATTCTAAAGGCTACACATATATTTGTTTCCACTAGGATGGGTTCTCCTCTCTTGGCTCTGGGTCTGAGTTGAGGGAGGCAAAGCTCAGTGACTTCTTGTTGTATGTCCCTGTCCACCCTGTAGCGCTCTACTAACTCCAACTCATGTAGCCCCTGGAAGGTTACTCTGGGCCTGAACACTCTTCTCCTCCTCAGTCTAGGCCTATTGTCAGCATCAGCAGCAGCAATGCCCTCTGCCTGTAGCACATGCAGATGTAGCAGAGCAGCAGCAGTGCCTATCATTTTGTCGGTTAAAATTCCCATGTGTGTACTCTAATGATGCAGATTATGTGGGAAAAATCAGATTGAAGGGTGTATGCATACGCTGTACTTGTGTGCTGCAGATGCAGGTCTATGTGACTGGCTGACTATGATGCATGCCACCTACCAGGTCTATCATTGCAGGTTTTAAATGGCTCAGTGTCAGTGGAACAGGGCTTATCAGTCATTTATATTTGATTGGCTTTCCCAGGCTATTTCCTTGTATTTTTTTTTTTATTTCTTCCCCTGTTAAGCACTGTGGCAGGCGCACAAACCTGCAGCACTAGTACAAATAGTGCTCAGCAGTTCAGACACACCCCCATGCATGGACACACTCATCACAGCTTAAACCAGCTAAAACATGCACCCCACAGCTAAACAAAGCTTAGCAGCACTGGACACCCCCTCCCTGCTTAGGTGTGCTTAGCTGAGCACAAAAGGGCACTTAAACAAAGTGTGGGATATCCTCTTTTGATGTCAGCTACCTGATCTACTAACACCAACACAATTCTGGCCCTACACAGGTTTTATCTGCGGACACAGTGGCCCATTTCTGCTATTCAGTAACCTCAGCTCATTTGCATACAGATCCTTGCATATTTGGTGGATACTTCACTACTTCAGGGCCTGCCTCCTTAGCAACCACTAAAACCTGCCATTGTACACTCGCATGTAGGGCACTATAATGCATTATTTTTGCAAATGTCTTATTTTCAGTTTTTAACATTTTAATATTTATTTTTTTTTTTTGCATAACGGCATGTTTGCATGTTGCTGCGCGCTGCACAAACATAATATGTGTATTAAAAAAAATAATATTTTACAATGATTTGCAGACTGCTTGGACTCACTGGGCATAGTTTTGGCCATTTCCATCCCTACATTACAATATCCAACCTTCTTCTGGAGCTTTTACAGCCCCTGTTTACTTTTTTCATTTCTGTACATATTTTCCATGTACATTTCTGATACCTACATGGGTACTCTGCAGCTTATTGGATCACAAATCACCCTCACTTGCATGGATTTCACCTGCTTATAAGGTGAGTTGCATTCCACGGACTTCTGTGTCCACACGCTCATGCATGCCCCTTCACTCTGTTTATTAGATCACTCAACTGCCGGTTTCCATATTGAGGCCATGCCACTATGCCTACATGGAAAATCACTCTGTGTAGGTTTTATTGAATCCCCCCCCCCCATAGTTTCCATATTTGAAACAGTAATTGCTGTATGTGACAGTTTGTAGTGATTAAGGTCAACCAATTATAATAAAGTTTTTTTATACGTACTTTATTCTCTTTGTCCCATTGAATATTTTTCTCTGTTATAAGAACTGCTCTAAATTAAATCACCAGGGTTGATCTATTTACTTGTATTTAATGGAGTAGAACATTGATCCACAAGGACCTTTTTCAGACTAAGCATAGGTACCTTAATTGATTAACAGACTTACTCAGAGCCACATAGGAATCGAATGAAGGGCAATAAAATCAAACCATGGACTACTGGAAGGGACTTGTTAGCAGCTCATAGCCTTGCCCTTCTGCACTAACTGCCAGACTAATGTCAGATATATGTAGGGTGGCATATCCCTTATGTATAGGTGCAGAACCATGTTGGTGTTCATAGAAGAAGTAGCTGACATCAACGGGGGCTGAGGACTTGTAAGCTCATTGTAGTTCAGCTGTGCCTGTTTGCATGTAACACAACTGTGCTCAGTAGGGGTGTGTGTACACTGGCTGCTAAGCTTTGTTTACCTTTGGAACACATGTTTTAGTGTGGTTGTATGGCATGCCACCATACTTGAGTGTGCCCTTTAAGGGGGTGTGTGCAATAACTGCTGAACTTTGTTTAACTTTGGGGTGCTTTTTTCTGTGTGTTTGTGCAGCGTGCCACAGTCCTGAGTGTATCCAAAAGGCAATGATATATTAATCACTGATTCACTTAAACTAGAGCCATTAAATGTTCTTAATGATGTACTTGGTAGGTGGAATGCATCATAGGTAGCCAATCACACAGCCTACACCTTCAGTAGAGTCAAATAAAGGTTGCATACAAAACAAACGAAAACTGCTGGGTTAAAGTTGCTAGAAATAAAACAAACTGTACAAACAACCAAAAAAAAAACAAATAAATCAGGCAACTAAACAAGGCAGAAAATATATAAACAGACCAGTCAGTGTTAATTCAAAAGCTTTAATACAAACAAATGTGAATACTGGTAAGCGCTTTCACAGTTATTTAAACTGCTTCATCAGACCCAACTAAGAATTCACATAGCTGCTACTTAAAGACAATAACTCCTCCCATCCTGCATGACAAATCATGAGATAAGTTCCTAAAACATGTATACACTAAAACAAATCTGCAAACATTCTAAAAATCATACATGATAAATGTAAAATATTTAAAACTTACTGAACTGCAACCTGGTAAAACATACTAATTATTTTTCTCTCATCAACCAACATTTACGTTAATGGTGCTGTGGTTGATGATGTCACCATACATAAACAAGGAAGTTACAGATCACAACTTCAATCAGTAGAACAATGTTAAACCAGAATATAACTATTATTTAAAAAATTCATCCTAGAAATACAAACTCATGTTTATAAACAAAAAGAATAAAGAAGTCATAAATATAACAGCACAATATCACACTCAAACCATTTAATCACAAGCATATTAGTGAGCTAAGGGACGGGCCTTTAAGGCTGGTTTAAGTGATATGTTATCATTAAGACCAGGGGGTTTATATGGCAATCTCCCCTCTGAATACCTAAAAATAACAGCAGAAGCCCTGGCTTATCCAGTCTCTATCTTAATTAATCAGTCCTTATCAGAAAGCTATGTCCCCACACTGTGGAAAATATCCCACATAATTCCCCTCCATAAAAATGGCTCCTCCACTGAACTTTCCAATTACCGCCCCATAGCCATCCTTTCTCCGCTTTCCAAGATACTTGAGAAATGCATCCATTCTCAAGTCTTAGACTACCTCTTAGCTACTAACCTCCTTTCCAGCACCCAGCATGGCTTCAGGCCATACCACAGCACTACTACCACCTTGCTCTCTTTCACTAATGCTATCCTTCATCATAAAACTAATGGCCTATTCTCCTCTGCTATATTTCTGGATCTATCCAAGGCTTTTGACATGGTCTCACACAAACTGCTAATCTCTATTCTCACTAATCTATCCTTTTCCAAATCAGCTACTGATTAGTTTCACACCTATCTAACTGGCCGCCAACAATCAGTTGTCTGGCATAATGACCTATCTCCTCGACTTCCTGTAACACTCGGTGTTCCCCAAGACTCCATCCTTGGTCCCCTACTATTCTCACTCTTCACCAATGACCTATTCACAGCCACCAAGCATGCTTCTCTTATACAGTATGCAGATGACTCCACCCTCATATGTCCAGCCCCAACTATACCTGAACTTCACAAGATCACAGAGGAAGCCTTTTCATCTGTAGAAAATTGGCTGATGCCCAGTTATTACTCAACCCGAGCAAGACTAAACTCCTTATCTTCCAACCCACTAAATCTAACCCAATTATTCTCTACTTTAATATTCTAGCAAAAGACAATGTCGTCATCTCCCCAACAGAACACACCAAACTAATTGGTGTTGAGATTGATAACAATCTCAGATTTGACACTCACATTTCTCTTACCATAAAAAAGGTACAGAAACAAATAATTCCTCACCAAGACAGCCAGAATTTCTGCTGCCAATTCCCATCTAATCTCCACTTTACTCTACACCTTTTCTATACTTACCTACCTTAGACAAACAGAACTAAACAAGCTCAAAGTTTGCTACAATAACATTGCTAAGTTTGCCATTGGTGCATCTTATTGCAGCCACCACTGTACCTCACTTAAAAAACTTTACTGGCTTGAACTCCCTCAACTTCTTCACCTGAATCAACACTCCCTTACCCACAAGTTAGTAAACCATCCTCTTAAAGTCCCATCCCTTCAAAACCTTCTACAGCCCTACTGCTCCACTAGACCTCTACACTCCAGCAGCAAAAACCTACTTCTAGTGATCAAACCCAAGAACTCAGTGGGTGAAGCACTATTCTCCTGTGTCATAGCCAGATTATGGAACAATTCCCCCCCCCCATAAACACACTACCTTCTTGCACTCACTTCAAGACTGCACTAAAAACTCACTTAAAAAGTCTCTGGTTATGCCCATGCGCCAATCCTGACTAGTAACTCTCCTTTTGCCTTCCCTTCCTCTCCCCTCCCCTAGCCACCATGCCTCACACTGTCTGATCATTGCATTCCTTCCTCTGCAGGCTCTGGCTCACCTTTTACCCTCCCCTTCCCTCCTCACTCAATCTTCAGACCTGTTATGTGCTTAAATACCTCACTTCATCTCAACACCAAATACATAACCAACTGACTTAACACCTAGCTTCCTCTCACTACCACATATACTACTCACTCAGTTTCCTCTCTTAATACTCTTTCGTCCCCTTCCACCCCATTAGCCCTTCTAGCTTGTATCACCTTTGTGTGAAGCTTCTGCTTTATATCTGCTTGAGGTTAGTGCAATACTTGTGTATAAGATTTAGGTATATGAGTTTAGAAAAGTATCTGTTTGAGCTTAGTACTATCTGTATATACATCCTACCTTTATTCCTAGCCTTTAGCTAGATATTGGTATATCTGTTCATTACTATCTTTCATATTGTATGTATAGCTAATGTTTGCTGCAGTATGTATTGTTTGCTATCATATGTATATTCAGTTGTTCTTCATCTACTGTGCTGCTCATTCATTGTTCTGTGGAGCTTTTCTCCCTAGGCCTCCACTGAAAAGGACCTGTGTCCAGTTGGTATTTCCTGGTAAACAAATGTAAATAATAAATAAATAAATAATAATAAGTATCCATTTCTTCTCCTTTGATTCTGTTATATTCATAATATCACCCCCAAGCTCTGATTGATTACCTCCAAAACAAAAAATTCGAACTTATGCTTTTGACCTACAGTTAACACATGTAAAGCCAGGGCAGTAATACTCTTTCTGTTGTAGTATGTCCCTGTCCACCCTGTAGCATTCTGCAATCTCCAATTCATGTAGCTCCTGGAAGGTTACCCTGGGCCTGAACACTCTTCTCTTTTTCAGTCTAGTCCTGTTGTCAGCAGCAGCAACAGCAGCAACAGCAGCATTGACCTCAGCATTGAGCACATACAGATGTAGCAAACCTGCAGCAGCCCCTAGCATTCCCTTAATTAAAATTCCCAAGTCTGTACTCCACTGGTGCAGAGTTTGGGGGTGAAATCAGATTGTAGGGTGTATACAACCTTTACAAAGGTTGCCCTCAATTCCAACCCAGAGACAAGAGAGCATAACCCATCCTAGCGTGCTTTATAGCAGGGGGCTGGAAAAGACCGGAAATGACCCAAAATGACCAATAAACTACAATAAACTACAAGTTACTGCCTTAAACCACTCCTCTGAGGACAAATGAAGGAGTTATGGAAATGACCCCTAGTGGCCAATAAAACTACAGTTTCAAGTCAGTAACCACCTCCACGGGGGGCAGGGAAGCTGCTCAATGTTAGTCACTGCCACTGATGAACACAGAGCCCCTCCCTCAGCCCAAGCAAAAATGGCCTCACAGAAACTTTCAAACAGTTCAGGAACAGCAAGCCTGTAACTGAACTTTTTTAACTCTCAGAAAAGTGGGAAAAAAGCAAGATTTTTTTTTGTTTTTGTTTTTTACAGAGATAGCAGAGGTTCACAAGTAATATCAAGTTATAACAGTGCAGTAAATGACCCCACACAAGAGTGCTAGGTCAAGGACAGAAAATATGCAAGTTTTAAGAAAAAAACGATTTAAAATTAAGTGCAAACAGGAAATTCAGCAAACAGCTTTTGGTTGTGCTCTAAATACAGCTACTAATACAGAAATCAAGTTTAACAAGCCAGAAAATGCTCAAGCTAGGCAGCTATGCAGAAAAACTTAGCAAATAAACAGAGAAAAATACTTAAAATCTCAAAAGTGGCTCCCTTCTTCTCTCAGCGTTTTTTCCTCTTGGAGGGTGCTTCACCAACAGCCAACAAGCCTGAAAAGACGCTCAAACCACGAGGCAACTAGGTTTTAAGAGAGGAAGATGAAGGAGTTATGGAAATGACCCCTAGTGGCCAATAAAACTACAGTTTCAAGTCAGTAACCACCTCCACGGGGGGCAGGGAAGCTGCTCAATGTTAGTCACTGCCACTGATGAACACAGAGCCCCTCCTTCAGCCCAAGCAAAAATGGCCTCACAGAAACTTTCAAACAGTTCAGGAACAGCAAGCCTGTAACTGAACTTTAACTCTCAGAAAAGTGGGAAAAAAGCAAGATTTTTTTGTTTTTGTTTTTTACAGAGATAGCAGAGGTTCACAAGTAATATCAAGTTATAACAGTGCAGTAAATGACCCCACACAAGAGTGCTAGGTCAAGGACAGAAAATATGCAAGTTTTAAGAAAAAACGATTTAAAATTAAGTGCAAACAGGAAATTCAGCAAACAGCTTTTGGTTGTGCTCTAAATACAGCTACTAATACAGAAATCAAGTTTAACAAGCCAGAAAATGCTCAAGCTAGGCAGCTATGCAGAAAAACTTAGCAAATAAACAGAGAAAAAATACTTAAAATCTCAAAAGTGGCTCCCTTCTTCTCTCAGCATTTTTTCCTCTTGGAGGGTGCTTCACCAACAGCCAACAAGCCTGAAAAGACGCTCAAACCACGAGGCAACTAGGTTTTAAGAGAGGAAGATGAAGGAGTTATGGAAATGACCCTAGTGGCCAATAAAACTACAGTTTCAAGTCAGTAACCACCTCCACGGGGGCAGGGAAGCTGCTCAATGTTAGTCACTGCCACTGATGAACACAGAGCCCCTCCCTCAGCCCAAGCAAAAATGGCCTCACAGAAACTTTCAAACAGTTCAGGAACAGCAAGCCTGTAACTGAACTTTTAACTCTCAGAAAAGTGGGATACAAGCAAGATTTTTTTTTTTGTTTTGTTTTTTACAGAGATAGCAGAGGTTCACAAGTAATATCAAGTTATAACAGTGCAGTAAATGACCCCACACAAGAGTGCTAGGTCAAGGACAGAAAATATGCAAGTTTTAAGAAAAAAACGATTTAAAATTAAGTGCAAACAGGAAATTCAGCAAACAGCTTTTGGTTGTGCTCTAAATACAGCTACTAATACAGAAATCAAGTTTAACAAGCCAGAAAATGCTCAAGCTAGGCAGCTATGCAGAAAAACTTAGCAAATAAACAGAGAAAAAATACTTAAAATCTCAAAAGGGGCTCCCTTCTTCTCTCAGCGTTTTTTCCTCTTGGAGGGTGCTTCACCAACAGCCAACAAGCCTGAAAAGACATGATGGGGATCTCACAGGCATCAGCATCCAGGGTACTCCACCAGTTCTTGGATGCCATGCTACCACATGTCAGTGAGCACATTTATTTTCCCCCTCACCCATGAGGTGAGGGCAGCAATATGCAACAATTCTACCATGTAGCACACTACCCTGAGTTACTGGGTACCATAAACTGCACTAATGTACACATCAAGGCACCACCCTGTGAGAAGGGTAGAATCTATGTCAACCACAAGTGGTTTTGCTCCATCAACTGCCAGGTTTTGCATAATACCCAAGACATTATCATGAATGTGTGTGCTGGTAGCTGTGGCAGTTATCATGACTCCCATATCTGGCATGGATCACAGCTGTACCCCCATTCAATGGTGGTGCAAGATGTCCCCCCTAGCAAACATCTGTTTGCTAGGGGGGACATCTCGCACCGCCATTTAATGGGGGATGCTGGCTATGCACTGGAACTGTGAATGATGACACCTATCAGAAATGCACACACACCCATGGAAGAATGCCATAATGAGGCATGCACACAAACTAGGAACATCATAGAGTGTGTGTTTCGCCTGCTGAAGTCACAGTTCCAGTGCCTCAATATATCTGGCAGAGCCTTGCAGTACTGTCCAGCCACATGTGTACAGATATTCACAGTATGTGCCATGCTACATAATATGATCCTGCAGAAACAGCTGCAGCAGGAACAACAAATGGAAGGGACACTCAGCCCCCCACCAGTGCCTCGGTCCCCACAGCCACAGGACTCGGAGGAGGAATTCCCCTGAGGATGTCCCTGTAGGCAGGTGTAGGCATGCCCAGTATGCCTTGGCCTTGGCAAAGAGAACACATAGCACATGCACTGACAACCTAGGGTCCTAGGGACTGACACCTTACTCCGACTAGCATACATACAGTAAAAATGATGCCAGCCAGCCCATAAAACCTGTACCTAACCATTAACAAGACTGATGGTTAGAAATAAAACTAATAAAATAAAAACAAACCACTGCCAAACTGAAAAACAATAAGAGAAAAAAAAAACAGCACTTTAGCATAAATCCTATTTAATCACTGCTTTTGTCAACAAGACTTCATCAGAAATACAAACTCAATGAATTCTAAAACTCATATATATATATATATATATATATATATATATATATATATATATATGTATGTATATATATATATATATATATATATATATATATATATATATATATATATATATATATACTTAGTGCATTAATTAACAATAAGTACATCACGTAAATAAAACAATCAATCAATCAAATATGCTTAAAGAAACAAACAACATATTTAAAATAACAGATATAAAATGTATACTAACTTATTTATTTAACAACTTTTGCATACACCCTATAATCTTTTAAAAAACATTTGATATTAATGGCATCATTTAAGCCTGGAGACATGTCTGCCCTTAATTTTATCTGCCATCTATCTCTCTTTGCTCTAAATAATTTTTAAAACTTCCCCCTCTTAGACTCAATTGACCTTGTTCCAAGACAGAAAATAAAAACTTATTGAAACTTCTACATTCAATCCTATGTCTATAAAGGGCATTTCTGCTGTCTTTATTCTTTATATTATTTATATGTTCTCTAATTCTGATATATAGAAGCCTGGTGGTCATGCCAACATAACATTTTTGGCATGTGCTACAAACTGCAATATAAAGCACTCCTAAACTTTTGCATGAAAAATAACCTGTGACTGGAATAGCATAAGGAAGGTGTGGTAAATCTATACATGGCCCTTCCAAAATATATCTACACATATTACACCCATGACATTTATGCATGCCATGTACTTTGCTAATACATTTTATGTCAGTAACAAAAGAATATCTACCCTTTTCCAACAAAGTTTTTAAATTAAAATCATTCCTATACACAAAACTAGGATTTGTACCAACACTCTTCACCAATTCATGATTACCTTCCACAATTTTCCAATTTCTTAAATCACATTTTTGATGATACTCCCATCGGTTGTCATAAGCATCCCAAAACTCAAATGTCTTTCATTAGAAGAAACCTTTTTGTTTGGGACAAGCTTAAGAACTTTTTTTTATAATTGGCAGATAACTATCCTGTCTTCTATCCCATACATATTGCATCTGTTCATCCAATAATTTTTTGTCATTGCCTCTTTCCATAAAAAGCTTTTTGATAAACATGAATTAATCTGCCAGAGAGTGATCCTCAATGGTCATCCTTCTGCCTCTGATGAATTGTCCTTTAGGAATATTGTTTTTTATATACTTCGGATGTTGGCTAGAATAATGTAGATAACTATTCATAAAAGTTGTTTTCCTATGAATGTTACTTACAGACTTTTTATTTGTATTATCCCATTCGAAATGGACATTCAAATAATTGATGGATGTACCAATATCACCAGCTGTAAACTTTAGAAAGCTTGAACTCAAATTGAGTTGTCCGAGAAATGAATCAACTTCTTTACATCCCCCTTCAATGATGAAAACCAAGTCATCAATCAACTTTTTATAGTATAACACTCGAAAAGTCTTATGATAAGACATTAGATTCTCATACTCCCACCATCCCATAACTATGTTAGAAAATGAGGGGGCTACAGGAGACCCCATGGCTATACCTTGGACCTCTTTATAATACTCATGGTTGAACAAAAAATAATAATTTGAAAAATAATATCCAACAAATTACAATGAAAATTAATACAAATAGTATCATAATTAGTGAATTTATTTAAATAGGCTCTAACATATTCAATGCCCAATTCATAGGGTATACACATGTATAAGGTAAGTAAGTCCAAGGTAAACATGACATGTCTCTTAGGATCAAATGCCACTCTCTCACTGAACTCTCTCACACTTTCCAAAAATCTCCATGAGTCTTTCAAAAAAGACTCCACTTGATGAATTAATGGTTGTAGAAAGGTATCTACCATGATAAATATACCTTCAGTAACATAGTTAGGGGCTAAAGGGAGAATATAATTGGCCTAAAGGGAGGATCAACCTGACTCTTATGAGTCTTGGGAATACCGAATAAAACACCTACTTTAGGGTTCTCAGTGTTTCAAAAGTTATACGTGGCTTTATTTAAATCACCAGACAACAGGCTATCATACTAAAAGCAAGAAATATACTTGTAACATTTAAAAATATCTGTGCTGTTTGCTTTCTTGTATTCACATTCATTAAACAACATTGCTTCTATTTTCAAAATGTATTGATTTTAGTCCATAATGACAAGCATGCCTCCCTTATTGCTTTTCATTATACGAATGGACTTGTTTTCACATAAATCTTTCGTAGCCATTTTTAGTTCCTTACTCAAATTTTTGAAAGGCTTAAACGTTTTGTTTTTATTACTACATAATAAATCCCTTAATTCATTTTCACATGCTAATTCAAACACCTTTAAGGTGGGATTTAACAAAGAGTTATAATTAGAAGGCTTAACTAACAAACTTTCTGTGCATTTCACATATTTCAATAAATAACACAAGTTCAATTTTCTTGTATACTTTTTCAAATCTAGAATAATGTTAGTGATGTCCGCCTTCGTTGAAGGCACAACATTTATACCCAGTCTCAGCAGTTCCACATGGTTTATTTAATTCAAAACTAGACAAATTTAAAAATGTCTTTTATAGATGTACCTTACTCGTTGTCCGTGGAAGACTCGGATGCCTTCAGTCTCTTTTTCAGAGTTGCCATAGGCTTTAATCTTGTTTGTCTCGGTTCTTTTTCGAAAACTAAAAAAGTTTTCGGTTTAGCCCCAAGATCCTTGATATTTTTCCTGTTACTTGAAGATTGCATAACAGCTTCATCTTGAAGCATTATAAGCTCAGCCATAGCATTAGCATTGTCGTTTAAGCCCTCAACAATCTTTTTTGAATGGCATGAGTCACTGGAACAGTTCTGCTTCTGGTTATGTCAGTGAATGTAGCGGGCCTCATTGGTCTGCACTGTTTAAAGTGGACTGGCCTAGAAGCTCGTGGATTTTAGCTGAAAAGTGAAGAATTGGTGTTTCTATTAGGAAAAAAAGTTAAATAAGCAGTATCAGTTTCATAAGCTGTTAGGTCATGATCTAATTTATTATTCTTCCTTTTAATGAGCAGTCTTTCATGTTGTTCAATGTCCTCAAGCATTAATGAATACTCAGTTCTTTCACAAAATTCAAACTGGAACTTAGACTCTATGGCTTCTTCCACCTTAAAGATTTCTTCTTTAAGTTCCCTCATGGTATTATTGTTACATTCGATAAGTAACTCTAGGAAACTGATACCAGCTTCATTAAAAAACTCTTTGAGCTTGTTAAAAAATGGGTCTTTATCAGAAACACCACTGGGACACTTAAAAAACCTGAGTCCCTTTGGCACAATACTCAGTTCAATACATTTAAGAAAGTATTTGTTTTCAATGTCAGCACGTTTATATTTCTTGAGTAACTTGTTCAAAGTTTCACACTGTTCTCTATACACAGTCAAATCAACAGGGTCTACCAGTCTCTTTGTACTGGTCAAAGGATCCTCACAATTATTCAACACTGCTGCAATATTCACATAGGTCTTGTTTGGCTTTACAGCCTTCTCATCCATCAACTCCTTACTTCTTGGAGGAATTATATGCTGTCCCCTGGTATTCACCTTGACGACAGTATCAGTATCATCTTCAGACCCAAAAACTGTAGACTCTGCTCGGGAATGCTCATTCAATAGTAGATGTAAAGTTTTTTGAATATCTTCCATAGTCTTTAACAAGACATGAGTCAAATTCTGTTATGGAGTCCCTTGAATGGTATAAATGCTAACATCTATTAAAGGGTATCCTTGTGTTTCAGACATGGCAGGACGATAAACAACTAATAACAAGACTGATATAATGAGAAATAAAACTAATAAAATAAAAACAAACCACTGTCAAACTGAAAAAAACAACAATTTAGCATACATCCTATTTAATCACCGCTTTCATCAACAAGACTTCATCAGAAATACAAACTCCATGAATTCTAAAAGTCATATATATATGCAATGCATTAATTAACAATAATTACACCACGTCAATAAAACAATCAATCAATCAAATATGCTTAAAGAAACAAACAACATATTTAAAATAACATAAAATATAGAATAACTTATTTATTTAACAACTTTTGCATACATCCTACAATCTTTTAAAAAACATTTGATATTAATGGCATCATTTAAGCCTGGGGACATGTCTGCCCTTTATTTTATCTGCCATCTAGTCTCTCTTTGTTCTAAATACGATGTATAAGCTATGTACTGCATGCATCAGACAGAGTCAGCCCTGAACTACAGGTCTGTCAACTGCTGCATTCCCAAGGTAAGTCACTCACCTATACACCACTTGTAAGGAGTACTAGAATATCAAACTCCAAAACTCACATGGAACTGTAGATGTAAACTGAAGGAAACTGACATGTAACTCGTAGTTGAGAAAAATACTACTCTTTAATACACATAAAACACTTTTCGTCACAGTAAATGCTGTGACATCTTCAGATGCAACAATCACAATAAAATCCTACCTTTTTATACCACAGTCAGAAACTCAGACTAACTGAATAATTAATAGACCATGGTTAATTAAAATACTGATTGTACATACAATCATCCATTTAATTTATCACATCTTCCATACCTCAGTAACAGACATAAAAATACTTTATATAAAAAGTATTAGAGAATGTTTTGTCACTAACTTGTATATTGTATGTATTAACTATCTACTAACATAAAAACACAAGTCAAAACAAATAACATCAAATTTATAAAATTCTAAATAAGAATACAATGTTAGTTCAAACATCTTACTTTACTTGTTCTGTGAACTAAAAAACTCATATACTTAGATTATAATTTGTAAAACATGCAACGCAATCATACTCCCTACCTAAATTGCCGTAAATTAATAAAAATGATCTGATAAGGTTTAAGATTTTTCTGAAAACTGATCATAGATTAAGCAAACTAGTATATGAACATTTGTACCACATTAGTAGGTCCAACGAGGAAAATGCTCTAGCTAAACACATCTTGAAGTTTAGGGAACATAAGTTCTTGTTCAGGGCAATAGATTAGATTACACCTGATATAGCTAGAGGCCCAGATTCTTTGAAGTTGGAATGCCTTGAATTATTATGGCAACTTAGAACAAATGCAAGTCAATACCCAGGACTGAACAAAGTAAGCTCTATTTCATGTATACTAACATTGAAAAACCTTATGAGATCATTTTTATTAATTTATGACAATTTAGGTAGGGAGGACAATTACGTTGCATGTTTTATAAATTATAATCTAAGTATATGAGTTTTTTAGTTCACAGAACAAGTAAAGTAAGATGTTTGAACTAACATTTGTATTCTGATTTAGAATTTTATAAATTTTATGTTATTTGTTTTGACTCATATTTTTATGTTAGTAAATAGTTAATACATACAATATTCAAGTTAGTGACAAAACATTCTCTAATACTTTTTATATAAAGTATTTTTATGTCTATTACTGGGGTATGGAAGATGTGATAAATTAAATGGATGATTGTATGTATTATCAGTATTTTAATTAACCATGGTCTATTAATTATTCAATTAGTTTGAGTTTCTGACTGTGGTATAAAAAGGTAGGATTTTATTGTGATTGTTGCATCTGAAGATGTCACAGCATTTACTGTGACGAAAAGTGCTTTATGTGTATTAAAGAGTAGTATTTTTCTCAACTACGAGTTACGTGTCAGTTTCATTCAGTTTACATCTACATTTCCATATGAGTTTCGGAGTTTGTGGTTCATTTTTTCCTAGTTTGTGTACTTGTCTAGTACTAGAATATGGTAGTATATGTATGGACCTGCCGCATGTATGCAAGGGAATATAGTGGGCTAATGGTCTACTTGGAGAGATCTAACAGCCACATGGGGCAACAGGTACCCAGTCTAATAGTATGTTCTCCATAATATTCACTAGCCACATGGCTGGAATATCCACTACATCAGTCAAGGGAAATGGTAAACAGTGGGGTCACAGGACAGTCGCACAACTGTCTATGCCAGCAGATCATGAGCTGGTCATCCCCCACCCCCATCACATCAGTGTTCCCATACAAGTGCTGTAACAGTACATCAGCCATCATATATCAGCAGACCAGCCAACCTCAGGGCTTTGACATAGAACCTGGGCACACATTGGATGTCACACGAAATGCAGGGATGATAATGTATGTCTGTATGCTGTTGATTGTGTGATGAATGACGCATCTCTGTCTGACGGCCTGTCTGGCTCATTGGGCTAGGGACATTAGCATGGGTGATGGTGTTGATGGGTTTAATTTTAGCAGCATCCACATCTTTGCATATGAGTTAGTCATATGGTGGTATTGAAACAGACTGTCATACCCCTCAGTCTTTTACTGCAAGAAAGCTGGACAAAGTCAGAGAGACTGGGGAGACAAGGGGCCATAACTACAGACAGACATAACACATGCTCTGATTAACCTAGAAGGTGGCTAGTATAACAGTGGGTTGCATCACTACAGAATGTCTTCAGGATGTAAAGTGCATCACTCAAATATGTCTGTAGGTAGCACTATTCAATGACTGCATTATACAATAAGTTACCGGAACACCACAAATGTACTAAGAGCAGACCAGACATATGGAGCAAAATGCTGGACTTTCTGTAAAAACATGTACAGTGAGAGGTATACAGACTGTCACCCTGTATGTGGTGTTATATTTATGGACCCAGCCACATATTAAGTACAGCAGACAGCTAGGGAATGCTGTGGACATGTTCAGGGAAGTGCTGTACTGCAGAAATATGTGCAGCTGCCAATGTCTGTAGCACACAAAATCCCAGACTGGAGTACAGGTAGCTCTGGCCTGGAGTCACCTTGTAAGTACTGACAGTCCTACTGGGCCTGCTCCTACACTTAGGTAACTTGAGCACAGTTCTGTTGCCTCTCCATCACAAAGACCTGCTATGTGGAAATATGTCTGTACATACAGACATCTACATATACATTCTGTCTGTCCCTATCCTCCACTGACATGAGTAGTGTATCTAGCAGTATGTACCCCAAAAAGATATAATACTGATATATATATATATATATATATATATATATATATATATATATATATATATATTTAAATATATTACAATAATGCATAGACTCTTGACATATGTGTAATTAACACATATACATAAACGTACACAGCAACATGTACAGAGACATCCCTGTTATACACATTTAAATATGTATATATATATATATATATATATATATATATATATATATATATATATATGTGTGTGTGTGTGTGTGTGTGTGTGTGAGTGTGTGTGTGTGTGGGGATTTATGAATTCCCCACATACCCTACGAAAGCTGTGGTTATCTGCATTCCCACATCAATGCAGTTGCCCAGGGGAACTAAACCAAGGCCACAACAGTACATATTCCACTCACCCTTAGACTCCTGTGCCTGCGGAATGTCATCCATGTAGAGAGACACAGGTGAGCAGGTGGTGTAATGTATAATGGTTCCAGTGCATGCTTTCGACAGGGAAAAGTGTCCCTGGTCACATGTTTGCCTATGTAACTGCGATCAGCCACATATGGCCATACTGGTGACTGTACACACATAACAGGGATATTAACAGATACCATAGTCCTAGGACAATAGGTACAATAAGAGTACCAAGCAATATCATTTTGCAGGCCACACATGCTGTCCAACACAAGCCTATTTTGTGAACTCCACAAGTACAGTGCCTGCAATCACATATTCAACAAATGTAATCTGTGGAGTATGTTATAAGTAATGTGAGCTATAGTGTGTAACAGTAAATAGTTATGGGTTCTAATTTCACAGCAACCAACTCAGTGTGTACATGTGTCTGTGTGTGTAAATACATCCCCTTGCAGCACAATGAGCATGTCCTCATGGGCTATCCCCATGCAATGGCTATGCAGTTTTTGGACCTGTAACTAGCTGCTGCGCTCTAACTTGCCATCTTCTACATGGCTTGCTGATGTCATCCACCTTAAGAATACTGGCTGACAGTGTGATATCAGATAAACTCTGTGACACATGCAAAAAGTAATGTGAGCAACAGTGTGTAACAGCAATTAAGTAGGAGTTCTACTCTCACAGCAACCAACTCAGTGTGTGCATGTGTCTGTATGTGTAAATATGTCTCCTTGGAGTGCAATGGACATGCCCTCATGAGCTATCCCCATGCAAGGGTTATGTACTTTTTGGTTCTGTAAACTAGCTGCTGCCCACTAAATTACCCCCCTCTACAAGGTCTGCTAATGTCATCCACCTTAAGTGTGCTGGCTGACAATTTAATACATGGTAAACTCTGTGTCAGGTGTGATAAGTACTACGAGCTGTAATGTGTAATGGTAGCCAGGTTGGGGTTATAATCCCACAGTAGCCATCTCAATGTGAGTGTGTGTAAAAATATCCCCTTGCAGCACAACAGCCGTGCCCTCATGGGCTATCCCTGTGTAATAGTTATGCACTGTTTGGCCATGTAACTAGCTGCTGCTCTCTAATTGCCATCTTCTGCACAGCCTGCTGATGTTATCCCCTTAAGAGCACTGGCTGACAATTTGTCATCAGATGAACTCCGTGGCATATGTGATAAAAACTGTGGGCTATAGTGTATGGCAGTGGAGAGGTAGGGGTTCTAATCTCACAGCAGCCAACTCAATGTGTGTGTATCCATACCACATACATATGTTAACCTTTGTAATGTACACATTGTTAGGGTTTAACATTATTTTTCTGGTTGTGGGTGATATGGACTCTCAAATTCATGACCACAACATGGCTTACTTATATCAACAAGCATTATATGTCCTACAAGGATAATACTAGCAGACATGAGGCATGGTATGTGCAGCTATTATTCTCCTCTGTACTGTGTACTACTACATAGGTAAATTTTTCACTGTGCATGCAGCCAACATGCACTATGTGTGTGCTGTGGCATGTCCTCTATGCAGTGAGTGTAAGTGCTGCTAGCCTGATTGTGGCCATGTATGTGTGCCAGGCTGTGACAGCATTGTACATCATGTCACAGAGCAATAGGAGATGTGCATGTCACTATCATGATGACCATAGATCTATCACAATTGGAGACATCACCACCCCTCATCACAGGAACAGCACATATTGCCAACGTCTACAGGAGACGCAGCCACACCCCCAGTGTTGAGATGACATTCACCCAGCCAAACATACAGATGGCATGTACAGAAGTGCACTGATGTGTTCTCTGTACTATACCAGTATGGAGGCTCTCTGTTAAGGGTGCATTACGTCTGCTACACAAAAGTCACCAACAAGCATGTGCTACTAACATCACATAGTGGTTTAATGTCCTTAGGGTGACAAATCCATCTTCTATGCTTCCTAGAGATAGGCAGCATATACAATCAAGTGGGGTGATACCTTGTCCTATATGCATGGCACAGATCTGTTATGACTATGTTGAATGGCAAAAGTGGCAATGACATGCATTGCAGGTGAACAGTGGTGAGCACATACTGATGATGTGATAGGACCCTGTGAGGGGCCATACTGTCATCTGCATGTGCCAAAACAGTTTGGAAAGTATGTCAACAGATGGCCATTATAGTCAGATAGTGGCATGCTGAGAGAGGAGCATATGGAGAGCATGGGTATGTCACCTACTGGTGCCTGTGACCACAGCTATGCCATATGAATCCTGCCATACCACTGTATAGACATGTTAATGTATGGCACATGAGCTGTACACCTGTGTGGCCAGGTCTGTGTGGCTACCTTTCACCCCTATGTATGTACATCACATGTAGGGACTGTCATGCAACTAACCAGTGACATAGGTATCACCAATGCAAAGGACAGTACATATATATTCAATTGGGGTTTATGGCCATTACTACATCACCAACATGTATTTGTAATACCATCATGTAAGACATTGTGCTCACAAGTAGCAGGCAGCAGCCAACATTGTTAGCCATAGTCAGTCAGTGCCTGTGTGTACTGTGGAGACATGCAGTCCAAGCAGTAGGGGACCAGTGACTGTGCCCTGTTGAGCACTGCTGCTTACTGAACAGCAATTAGAGTCAGATGCCCCTATGTTGCATATGTCTGCCATCAGTGGGCCACGTAGTGACCTCCACATTGACCGTATCATGGATGTCTAAGCGGGTGCTTTGTACATGTTGCCTGAATGGGTGGTACAGTGAGATGGCTTGGCTCAGTCTGGGTGTTGTACACCCTGATGTACCTCCACCCATGTCCCTGCCGACTGCCACAATAAGGTTTATGGCAATAGTAGGGCACAGGGCATGCTGCCAAATGTGTATGCCATGTACAGACTGCTATGTCAGCTAGTGTATACGCAAGAGTCTGAGAGTCAAACTCTGGGAACATTCAGGCACAGGATATTTGTAGATGTGTAAACTCCATCACCACTCCTTGTGAATATAAGTTCAGAGATCCCAGGTGACACATATCAATAGCAAACCTTATCACAAAGTATGCATGCATGATTAGGCAGACTGATCCCATTGCCACTGTTAGACTTTTATAGACATATGCACTTAGGGAGCCATGCATGTATAATGCCGTACCTTGAGGCATCATATTTCTGCAGTGCTGACATGCCATTCTGTTTCACTGTGTTGCCACCACGTGTCCATATCTTATTCCCTCACACTCCTGGAATAGAAACATACACAAGTCCATGAGACACATGTCATCCTGTAAGACTACCACTACTACAACATCATACAACATAAGGTACACAAAGTTGGGTGCATAGTCAAGACACTTGCCAGCATAAAGTATCTGTTGTGTACCACAACAAGTGGCATGGCAAAGCAATACTGCATTACACACATACATGTCAAGTAATGTAGTTGCCCTGTGCATTAGACACATAACTAAATTTCCCTACATCAATGGCAAGGATGACAGGGATGTGGCACAGGTATCATCATATGCACAGGGTGTGGTGTGGAGGTGCTGGAGGCCTAGGCTGTGCCAAACTGTTGACAGGATGTGTGTGAGTCAGGAAGGGGTGGGGGGTTAGAGCATGGATAGGTGCCATGTGTGTCTGTAGATGATCTGCATGTGACAGTGGTGTTTGAGTGAATGCGTGTACACAGTCAAGCCCAGTGCTAGCCCTGCACATGTGTATGTTGGACAGCTGTGGACCATACATAGTAGAGTGGACAGTTCATCGTCTCTGGCCACAAATATGTGCACTGGGTCTGCCAGGAGTTGCACTGGCACCACCATGCCCAAGGTCAGATGTGCTGCTAGTACCTGATGGTGACTGCTCTTTGCTGGGTTTGTATCCCCCACAGGACCACCCAAGACCACATTCCCATGGCCTGCCATGTCATGGTGTGGACAGCACACCTCCCTGTGTTGTGCTGGATGTACTGCCACTACAGGAGTGCAACTGTGCACTGCCACATGGACATTCAGTAGTTGGTGCTGCTGACCTACATCCTCAGGTCCAACTCCCAACTCCGGCCAGATGCTCCAGCACAGACAATGTGCGGCCCAAGATCAACACTGTCTTAGCCAACTGTCTGTCCACTGCATCAGTGAACTGATCCAGGTTGTCCCCAATGCAGTGAAGGCAGCCACAGATGTCAGACTATGCTGCATCCATAACCCTAAGCAAACATCTGGTGTTCTGTTCAGAACATGCTTGTTCCTTTGTGATGGCCCAAAACATGCATTAAGTGACTTGAGATGTGACACCAGCAAAAGGTGGTGGACAGACAACAGTCCTCCTACACGCAACCCTATCAATCTGCCTGTGTGGGACAGTTGCTAGGTCTGTGGCTATAGCCAGTGTCTACACTCATTGGAGCCATAGTTGTCACACTAACCTTTTCAATGTGTCCACCCACTGACTGTCCAATATATTTGGCCTCTGGAGACTTGGTATGTGTGGGCATACTGACCGTGTGGGGAGACAATGGAGGAAGAAGAGGGATGTCAACCTCTGGGACAGATTCAGCCCTGACAACCCCACCTTTGCCTCACTATGGCCACCATCATCATCAGAGTCTAAGGGGGACAGACTCCAACCCCCTGGCCACCTGTGAAAACCAAGACAAAAGCAGTAGATTACTACCTTGAATTTTATGTATGGTAATCTACACAGACTCATACAAATGAGGATCCACAACTGCATTACCATTCCCACATCTTCTCCGCTCCCATGCGCAACAGACAACCTCACAACAACATACACATAGAAGTCAAAGCCTTTATAACATGCACATCAGCTACATCTAGTTAAAGATGCCAGTACAATTTACCTGTAAGTTATGCAATATGACATTGTACATGATAGAGCTGCACATTAAACCCAGTGCACCTATCTTGAGAATGATATGCTAGTACTAGTGTCACTGCCTCAGGTATGTAACATCTACCTTTTGTGTTTGAACAAGCATCTTGGATTACTTGCCTCATGTATACCAGGCTGTATAGTCACTCATAACTATAAGTGCAAACATGTCAATGTTCATTCAAATACACACCTGTGAGTACCCAGTCTATGAACTGTAGTCAACTGTTCCAGAGTGGTACATAAAAATATTCTAATCTGACTAAACACAACATTTGTACATAGTGCAATATGGCAGCCTTAACTTTCATAGGGTATATATGATCCATAAAATAACAGTATCATGCTTACCAGGTACAAGACCATGGGCTTGGGCAACTCCTGATGGACATATGAAAGGGTGAGAGAGAGGTATTGTCAGCACCACCATATGTTGCAGCACTACAATGTAACATGTGCATATATCCACTTGTACAGTAGCAACTGTTACTGGTTGTATTGCTGAGATTAAAAGTATGTGTGCACAACTGAGCTTAAACCCCAACCTCCCAATGCAGATAGACCTGACACCCATGTACAGGTATATTCAGCCTGCCACAATGACTGAAATATTAAAATGGTGGACACAGTAAGTTTACCTGGGTGGTCATCTGCTGGGGGCACTGTGGTACCCAACTCCATGATGTATGATGTGATGGATGCCTGAGAGCTGTCATGTGCTCCTAGGTTCATTAGGAATTCCTCTGTGGCCAAGAGTGGCTGTACCACTGCAGCCCCTCCACAGGTGGCAGCATGATCTTTGGCAACATCAGCTCCCTTTGTTGTGCAGCATTCACCATATCTGTGGCTCTGTGTTGCACCTGCTCATAGGTCCTGTCCTGCTGGTCATTCTGATTGACATCCTGCACAAGGTCTGCCCACAATTCTGCCCATTGTTCACGATTATGTCTCCCCCTAGACAACAACATCTGATGATGCTGCCTTAGTGCATCCACTATTACCTCAGTCTCTACATTGGAGAAGGGGGCATGTCATCTGTGATACATGGTTCCTGAAAGACAACGAAAGGGGAACACATTACAGGGCCAGATATGTGGACATCCACTATGTACAGACTCAGCAAGCCCAGAATGGCCTGCACTATTCACTGCTCCCTCACACATCATACCTCACAGTCTGGCCACATACTACATGTGTGGATCCCAGCAAGATAGTAGCACTATGAGGTATTTCCCTGTGGGCCATAACAGATTCTGATGTATGTTTCTATACCCAGCACTGCAGTATATTGTGGGGTGTCCCCTCTGGGCAACCTCCCACTACTATGTCATATGGCCACTGTCAGGTAAATAGCAGTGTGCAATTACAACCACTATATGGGGACAGTCCAGCAACACCAGTGTGCCACAATGACAGAAAGCAATGCAAACCTGCTGTAGAATATGTTCCCTGTTGGCATCATACCTTTCAACTATACAGGTGTTTGCAGAATGTCAGGATGTTTGTGTCACAGTGTTGGTCATTTTCACACAACATTGTAGATTTCTGACAAAAGGTTGGCCAATCATTGATGGTTGATGTCAGAAAACAAAGACAGACATCTAAGTTTAAGACATCATACTCTGCAGAACACAGTTATGCTAATGTAATATTTGTTATTCTATTCACTTTGTTACTTTGTATGAGCAAAAGTTAAAGTGTCCCTAATGTTGTGCCTTTGTCCCTCCATTAATTATGGCTTTGTTCATATTTTTTGCTGTAACAGGTTGACAGCTATGTTAGGCATAGTTCTCAACAGACAGGGACAAACATCAACAGAATCATGGACTTAGCCAGAGTACATCAGGGACAATCAGGGACACGTTTAAAATGTTAGAACTATTTATGTGACACACTGACAAAATGAGAGGAGGTGAATTAGTGTACATCATCAGATGTTACAGGAGTATACACCCTTATTTATTGTCACTATGTATTATGTCTAATTCACTAGCTTTCCTACAACAGTCAACCATTGTAGGGGGGATTAAGAGGGGCAGAGCTAAGATGTGAGTGGAAATCAGGGACATTTGAGAGGCGTGCCTGTAGGTATAGGACAGTTGAGTATCAATGATGTGTCATTACCATAGATCTAAGACAGTCTTATTGCTGTAATCCCTATTCCCCATACCTCCATCCTCCCATCTGCATCCTGTTATATAGAGAAATCAATTACATACCCGGTAGAGAGCAATACTTCTTTGTTGAACTTTGCTTCTGGTAATCTTTTGCAAATACACTGTCTGTGTGTAGTTAAGTCTCATACAATCTTGTTCCCCTTAACCAGCTGCTTATCTTTTTAAGGTATTGCTCATTAGCAGGTACTTGTTTTTGCACCAGTCTGTGGCTCTGATATGGTAATTGCAGCAAAAACAGCTGAATTGCACTATCATTAGCCAATGATATTCCACCACAGTGCAATATATAAGGTCTTCATGTAGACATGGGTGCCTTTCTTAGCTGTTAAGATGGACATTACTGAGGTGTGGAAACTACAGCATCGCAGAGTGTAGGTACCATAATTTTCAACTGTAGAGATGTATGCAGTATGTCCCCAGTTTCACCTTATATGTTGGTTCAGATGTCCCATGACATTGTGGTCATCTGGCAATTCACTGGCAAATTTTGTGGTCTGAGGTCAGTAAAGGAAGACACACATTTGATTGTCATACTTCATACCCATCAGAATATGCATGCTAATGCAATAGCTGTTATTCTATCAACTTACTATCTATGTAGGGGTAAAGTGTAAAACATGTGCCAATCTCTGGACCTTTGTCCCCCATTAAGTATGGCTGTGTCCAGATTCTTTCTGCTAGGGGGATGGGAGGTATGGGAGGTCTGTAGTAGCTACCTTTACATACAGGTGTGTGTGCTACAGGCTGCAGCTGCTGCTGCAGCCTAGAACACATAGAAGAGAGTGTGAATACTTTGGAGGACAACAGGCTGTACATGTAATTGTGGCAGCTGTGGCAGCCCTGTCATTATGGCAGAGCCAAGGTAAGTGTACCCTTTATAGTCCAACTGAGGCATGTAATTAAGGTACATCTGTTATGCAATTGTGCCAATAACAGAGTAGTAGGCAACATATAGTTATGATATACGGATAAGTGCAGTGTGTCCCTACCTGTAGGTCTTTGACTTGCAAATCTGGACATTAGTTCATTAATTAGCAGTAACCTGTGTGGATAAAGATTGCATAACTCAGTCATTAATTGCTGTCTTCATATTAATGCAATTGAGCTGCAACACAAGACTGTATTTGAACCCAGGACTGTGTGTGGCAAAATGCACTGCATGCAAGGCATTTAACAGTCTGAGCTATTGAGTCTCTGCTACATTAGGGGTATTTGCGAGGTATATCTGCAGACATACAGGCTGTGACACACATTGCCTGTATCCCTCAGTATGTGCATGGTTTTCTATGGCTGTATTTCTACACAAGGGACCAAGTTGAACATGCTCTTTGCCACTGATGCCTTAACAGGTGTCTTTCTACATGTTACTGATACAAGGGCACATTTACTTGCTATCACAACCCTCCCTTACATCCATTTTTATGTCTCTGGCTGTCTAGTGGTGTATTATTGCACCAAAATCCAAGGTACACTCCCATTTTTCCCATTAGTTTTTAATTCCAGTTTGTGATGTGCGGTGTGGTGCTCAGCTCCACTGAGACCCGCCTAATGACTGTAAATGGCAATCACTATGTTTTGATGAAAACGTGCTTTCAGTAAGATCTGTGTGGTGTGACAGGTTAATGCAGTGAGCTGTGGATTTGATGGGCTTGGGTTTGAAACCTGGCAGTGGTGTCTATTTTGTACATGTCTCTAACAATGTGAGAAACACATTTATTCATTAAAGCTCTATTTAGCAGAGCTAAGCAAATCTGTGTAGCATGTGTGCTGCTTCGTACTAAAAAAATATAAAGAAAAGAAAAAAGGGAAGATAGAAAAGTGGAGAAATGGAGGCAAGCAGGGGAAAAACATAGTGAAAGGCATGTAGAGATGCACATTAAGGGTGTAGAAAAGAACCATAGCTATCCATTTCTTGTACAGCAACAGCTGTGCACTTTGACAGATTTTGTAGATGAATTTGGACTCTCAAATCCCAGAAAGATGGGTGAGGACAACATAACTGCATTGTCAAGCCAATTGGCCCCAATTACTTGTGTCCAGTGGATACATGTGCGAAATGGAGAGCTATGTATGGGGCGAATTTTTTTGGGGGACAGATGCGCGTTTTTTTTTTTATTAAGTTGAGAGTAGAATATTGAGGGGGAGACATAGGTACATGTGGGAAGATAAGATGGGTAGGAGATGATGCATTTGCAAACAGACAAGACAGCAGACAGGGGCAGTGGGTTTCATATGATGTGGGTAAACACCTTGGATGTGGAGGATTTGTGGAATCCAAGTCTCGCATGCCTCCAAACAGCAGCAGTGTGACTCAGGTCCTCACCCATGGAACTGCTGGCACTGCTCCTTCACTGCTTAGAGGGCAGCTGTGCTGCAGACTAGGCACCAGGGCAAGCCTGCCCAACCAGGTCAGCCAGCATGCTTTTACTCTGGCACAGATGGTGTTCATAGCTGTGATGAACAATCCTGTGCACCATGACCACCAGTTAATCCTGGTTGACAATGGCCCCTCTACCATCGCTCCCAGGGGGAGGCTGAGGCTTGTCCCCTGAGGTGGTCCCACCTGACAATGCAGGTGGTGCAGAGGCAGCAAGGGGCCACCACTGGTCTGGATCCCAGACATGCCAGAACCTGGTGCCATGGCCAGTTGAGGCAAGGTAGGTGGATCAGCCAGAACCAGCCTACCATGACATACTGTGGTAATGGAGGTATAGCAATACATATAGGTTAATTATGAACAAATCATTGTCAGTAATAACAGCATGGCAGAACATTGGAAATGACCCAATTACATATCAATGCATATTATGTGAAATAAAACAATAAATAACAGAACAGTCAGTATGTTAACAACATGCCAATAACAGTTACAGCATAATATCAATAAAACAGGCAATTTAACAATATATGTTAATATGCAACTGTTATAATAAATAACAATAATAAAACACATGTCCCAAAATACAGTTAACGTAACAACATATGTTAGTAGTAAACCATAACCAATGAATAGCAATAAGAAATAACTGAAGATAAGGGGTGGGGATAGAAAAACAATCCATTAGTAACACTGGAGGTTATTTCCTTGACAGCAGTACTACTATCTACTCTACAGGTCTACAGCAATACAGCTCTAAGTCCACATTTATAGCACAGACGTAACTGCATATACTTTATTGCAGTTAATGCTTTACTCTTTCTTGCTTATTTCACTACAGTTAGCATAATACATCCATACTCACCACATGCATGGTGCAATCTGGCCAAGCGCCCAGCATGCGACTTGACATTGTGAGCCCTCTCAGCTGCAGCTGTTGGGAGAGAAACACACTATTATGCATACCAGTTTCTTAGACATTCAGATTACATGTTGGTAAAACAGAAGTAAAATTACTTAAATACTTGTGGGGCATTCTCTGCCCGCACTTCTTGGAGCTAGGTGTCCAACTGCCATGGTGGTGACAACACTGCTCACATGTGCGGGGGATACAAGTAGCACTGGTGAGTTCCCTGGTCAGCCGTTCCCAGGCTCCTGCCTTACACTCTGAGCCCAGGAAACCACTCTGCAGCAGCCAATTATCATGATTTTTTTTTACGAGGAGACCAACCAAGACCCTGGACTCCAGAATGCCTCAACTCTGCGCCCAAAAGTGTACACCTTCACCAACGCCGCCAGCCATTAGTAATAACAGCATGGCAGAACATTGGAAATTACCCAATTACATATCAATGCATATTATGTGAACTAAAACAATAAATAACAGAACAGTCAGTATGTTAACAACATGCCAGTAACAGTTACAGCATAATGCCAACAAAATAGTCAATTTAACAATATATGTTAATATGCAACCATTATAATAAATAACAATAATAAAACACATGTCCCAAAATACAGTTCATGTAACAACATATGTTAATAGTAAACCATAACCAATGAATAAAAATAAGAAATAACTGAATATAAGGGTGGGGACAGAAAAACAGTGCATTGGTAACATTGGAGGTTATTTCCTTGACAGCAGTACTACTATCTACTCTACAGGTCTATATTTCCTTATGTGTGCAGTAACTACAAGTCTCCTATAGCTGATGCAACACATATATACCTCTCAAGTTATTTGCATGGGACACTATTGGCCAAACAATAACAACTGTGGGTACATGACTACACAGAACACTTGCACATCAGGTGGACTTATATAACCACAATGGTGTTCCGTGGGCTGATTTGGTGATACTTTGCAATCTAGGTAATCCTTCCATGGTAATCCTGTGATGGATTATGAGCTATTAATTCCATAACATGAAACTGTGACACTTGAGAGACATATATGTGTACAGAACCCACACTAAACAACTGTTATGCCTTGATTGGCAGGCATGGCAATAGCACTCAATAGCAGTGACTGCAGGAGACATCTGCACAGAATGTATTAATTGACTGCAGGAACTTTTAACTGCCACTCCCGGCATACAGCCATACCAGGATTACACATTTCATTTATGACTGAACATTGCTGATGAACACATTCTTGCTAATGATTTTAACAGTCTGTGACATCTGAACTAACAATTATCTACTCATATTATGGGCTACCACACCCATTTACCTGTAGTTTCTTCTTCTTCTTTCAGCTGTTTGCCACAGTGGCCATTTACCTGTAGTTACTGTGGAGAGAGAAATTGTGAGCATTACGTGACCGCTACTGTAATATGTACTGCTACATACCACACCCATTTACCTGTAGTTTCTTCTTCTTCTTTCAGCTGTTCCCGTTAGGGGTTACTACAGTGGCCATTTACCTGTAGTTCCTGTGGAGAGAGAAATTGTGAGCATTACGTGACTGCTACTGCAATATTTACTGCTATATACCACTGGATTCGAACCCTGGACTGTGTGTGGCAAAATGTACTGCATACAGAGTACTTAACAAACAGAGCTACTGAGTCACTGCTGATGATTGAGTGACTGATATTTGCCTAGAGCTCACCAGGAAACAAAATATTACCTGATAGTACTACTATAGTGTTATACTAGACTGCAGTAACAGTAGAACACTCATGCATGCAATACAAACATAACAAAGATAGTAGGTAAGCTATATTTCAGTTTCATATCTGTGATGTCAACAAACAATATCATAAAGTGGGCTACCTCACCCATATACCTTTATTACCTGATGTATGTGGATGGCAGAGCATTATGTGACCAATATTGGCCTAGAGACAGCCATGAACCTTACTTATATGAATTAACCAATATAATTTGCAGCCATTAGATTTTCATTCTACAGCTATTGCAGTGTTATACCTGGCTGCAGCTCCTTACCTTACAGTCTCAATGCATACATCTCTACTGCAATGGCTACAACAATACAATCCTGATGTGCACCATTTTCCTTGGTGTTATTCATATTTTTTCATGTTTTTATTGAGCTACAGTTGGCATTATTCATTTATTGCACTACAACCCTAATCCCACATTTATTACACTACAATCTTTATTGTATATACGTTAATGGAGTTATTGATATTGTTTCATGTTTTTATTGCACTACAGTTGGCATTATTCGTTTATTGCAATACAGCTCTAAGTCCACATTTATAGCACAGACGTGACTGTATATAATTTATTGCAGTTAATGCTTTACTCTTTTTTGCTTATTTCACTACTGTTAGCATAATACATCCATACTCACCACACTCATGGTGCAATCTGGCCAAGGGCCAGCATGCGACTTGACATTGCGAGCCCTCTCAGCTGCAACTGTTGGGAGAGAAGCACAGTTTCTTACACATTCAGATTACATACTGGTAAAACAGAAGTAAAATTACTTAAATACTTGTGGGGCATTCTCTGCCCTCACTTCTTGGACCTAGATGTCCAAAGTTACTCTCTTTCCCCTTTTCAGGTTGACATGGTGGTGACAACACTGCTCTCATGTGCGGGGGATACCAGTAACACTGGTGAGTTCCCTGGTCAGCCAGTCCCAGGCCTCCGCCTTACACTCTGAGCCCTGGAAACCACCCTGCAGCAGCCCATTATCATGTTTTTTCACGAGTAGACCAACCAAGACCCTGGATTCCAGAATTCCTCAACCCTGTGCCCAAAAGTGTACACCTTCACCAACACCATCAGCCATATTATACCTTTAGGTGACAAAACTCCAATGGATTCTGCTGTGTTCTCACCTATCGGGCTTAATATAGACTGTTTTCCTGCCCATACATGTCACTGGGCAACATTCAAAAAAAACACCGCATTGCTTAGCACCACACAAACCAGCACAGCTGAGCTGAGAAGCATAAAATCTTGCAGAGTCATAGTCTTAGTGGAGCTTAGCAGTGTGCAAACCAGCCAAGCAAAGCCAAGCAGCACACAAACACTGGCAGCCATTACCATGTTTATTGAGTGGTTATCACATCTAAGCACAGTTGACCACATCTTAGCAGAGTGCAGTGAGGCCATATTTTAAAATTGTCTGCATAATATGTATATCAAAATTAAATACTTATTTTCCCTTTCATGTATTCAAACTCTGGACTTGCTGCACATGAAGTCATAACTCTACCCGTGTAGCTGCATGGATATTAAAAAATCAAGTATACCTTCAGAAATGTTAAATAACTTAAATAAAATATACCACTGAGCTACCTATAAGCAGTGCTGAGCACCACGCTGCACTACTCAAACATGCTTAGACATGCATAAACACACTTTTATGTAAATAAGTAATTACATCCGGTTTCTATTTTTAGATGTCTGGCAGGTGTCTGCTATCTTATAAGTGAGAGCAGCTCGGCATTGCTGTGCTACATGACGAGCTGTGCAAATATGCTTTTTAAAAAAATAAAATAAAATAAAAATAAAACAAAAGGACATTGCAGGGAGTCTCATACTCATCTGCAGCCATGGTTAGCACTACACCTCACCCTACACTGATTCAATAACCATGTTCCTTGGTTCTCCCTCGGCAGCAACCCATCATTAATATGCATGGAGCACTGCCGAGGGGGAAACATGACCCCAAACATGGATACATTCTGTGTAGCCTCTACATAGTGCCAATACGGATTTTATTAAATCCTGTGGTTTGATTCATGGACATGATTCTATAATGAACTAATTTGCATGCTAGGCATGTAAATAGCCCTGAACGTAAGCCTTATGCCAGTAAGCAGCAGTTTTATTGCAGAATACGAAGATGTAACAGGAGATTGATTGATGTTTGTACAAATCTGTACATTTTTGCTGAAGGGATTGTTAGGATAAATGCATTTTATGTTAAACTTTCACAAATAAATTGTCATATCTTGGAAACTGTACAACCTAGACACATAATTGTTAGAGCACTTTTGTTAACCAGATATAAGCTTTCATATGGCATTAAAAAATTCCTCCCTGAGTGCATGTTTATTGACATATTTACAGAAATATGAAAACATATGCATGACTATATAATCAACAATGTAAATAATATTGAAAATGTTTCAAGATGTGTAACTTACAGTGCAAATATCAATGACACTTTTCTTGAACAACATCTAAGGTTTCACCTGATGCATTGCAATAGTTTATAAGTCACTTGGTGGTGAAGTATAAAGTACATATATAATATTGCTTATTTTCATAATTATTAACAAACAAGTAACAGTATCTCTAGTATAGCTTGATATAAATGGTCAATGACACACCATGGCATTTTACACCACACCCCTCAATATTATGTAGGATTTTTGAGTTACAAAAATATGAATAATAAGTGGAAAGCAATGATTAATTTCTCTACTGCAGGACATTCTAAATAAACAATTTTAGTGTAATTTTTATTAATTATTCCTTGCCCTTTCCAGTGATGCCTGTTAATAGTTGGTAAATTACTTAGTTATAGAAGACAGGTACAAAAGATTCTGGATGCCATAAGTTAATATAGCAATAACCCACGCCTGGGTGTGGGTAATGCTAAATTTACCCACGGTTGGCATGGTTTGGTCCCGAGGGCGAAGCCCGAGGGACCAAACAAAGCCAACTGTGGGTAAATTTAGCATTACCCACACCCAGGCGTGGGTTATTGCTATTATACCATGACATTATTTAAGAAAAGAAACTATTACTTTTCTTAAATAATGGCATAGTATAATGCCTGTTTACTGCCCTTCCGCAGATGTCTGGCATCCGCGGCAGTTCTGATGTATTGCGCGCCTGCGCAGTACATCAGAGCTGTGTAAAGCACGAGAAAGCAAGATCTCCGTTGCTTTTTAGTGTTTCGCTATGTTAAATGAGTTTAACATAGTGAGACAGTTTTAAAATAAGCAACGGACATCTCCGTTGCTTATTTTAAAACTGTGTCCCCATGTTAAACTCATTTTACATAGCGAAACACTAAAAAAGCAACGGAGATCTTGCTTTCTCCGTTGTTTTAACACTCGCTATGTTAAATGGGTTTAACATATGAGACAGTTTAAAATAAGCAACGGAGATCTCCGTTGCTTATTTTAAAGCTGTCTCGCTATGTTAAACCCATTTAACATAGCGAGACAGTGTTTTAAAAAAACGAGTTATACTAATGGAAAAAAGTCCGGGCGACCGGACCTTTTTCCATTAGTATAACTCGATTTACAATGGGCACGCTGGCCAATCAGCGTGCACGTTTTGGGGGGATCATGGTATAATATGGGTGTTAACTGAAGGTATGCAAAAAGGTGTTACAGGCTTGAATGAGTTGAGGTAGACAGTTTCTGGTTCTGCAGGTTGCTTTTAGAGAAGAAGAATATATTGCATTGTTCGAAGGTTAGAAATAAGTGGGCTAAATATGGGTACATAAATGATGAAAAGTTATCTGTATGAAAAGAAAAAGAAAGAAAGCTAGAAAGAATCATTTCATTGTTTTATCGTTAACACAAAATATTTTCAGATTGACTTTTTAAATTTAAGTAATTGAAGATTTAAGGAATGACTTAAGTGCAGGCAAAGAGTTAAAAAAGAACTCAAGGAAATGATTCAGTTTTAATGTAACATCCTTTAAAGTACATTAAATTTAAAGTTGTTCCACATCTTAGTACCTTTAGTGATGAATTACTAATGTTGTAAATTATTTTATTTAACAAATTAGTCTTTAAGAAAACTCTATACTCAAATAGTTAATGTAAATAACTCTCCTTGTAGTATATAGTCAGCTAGATTGATGCCAATAATGCTTTTAGTGCTAAGTAAATGAAACTTGTGTAAGCTTAGTTTTAGTGATAAGTAAAGGGAACTTCTGCAACTTTAGTCTGTAATCTGAGATTTGAGGAGATTAATCTTTAACCAAAATAATCTGAGTGATATCTGCTACTGGTCAAGCTGTAAAAATAATAATTATGTTTGTAAAGTAGTGTCATAAATAAAAAGTTGTAGAGCTTAGGGTAAAGAAGTGACATCTTATCTAAGATTAAATAAATGTTCATATACAGATTAAACATATATAGTAAGAGTGGGCATCCTTGATAAATTGCAGCTTGGAAATTTATATAGTGGTTATTGTTTATTCAGGAGAATGCAGAAGAAGTATTCTATACTATGTAATGATGTTATTTACAAAACAGGTAGCAATATTAAAACTGAGCAAAGGGCTTGAATAAACATGTGGCTAACACTGTCAAAGTCTTTTGAAGTGTCAATACAAAAAAATGGTTGTTACTGATGTTTTGCTTACAGCACCCATTTCTTCTTGTTGTGGGGCTGGTTTGCAATTTTAAATCATTACTGACAAATTGATTTAAGGCAGAACAAACATCTGTAACTAAATCTGCACACTATATAAAATATCAGGTGTACTGGTATAGTCCTTTGAATCTTTACATGCTTAAGAATGGATTCAATAAACCCTATACAGCTTGCTGAAAACATGTTTACATCACAATGCGCACATGACAGTCTCTAATTTGCATTCAGTATATGGCTCTGCATAAAGTGTAGAGCTATGCATATCAGGTAAACATCATGGCATGCTACTCAGTGCATAAGCATCTGAGTTATATGCTAATTAACCAATCCAAGATGGCAGAGCTATTCTGCAAACTATAAAGCAATCATGTACATTTTGTGTAGCCATTTGCCCTGTACTCCAAAACCTTTTAGAATACAGCCGCAGAAAGTACACTAGAAAGAAAGAAAGAAAGAACAATGTTAAGTTCTTCTTCTGCTCTTGTTCATCTGTATGTGCAATAGGCTAAACCCTAAGCTGCTGCTGATGATAGACCTCAGGCAGAGTAGAAGGGTATTTAGACCCCCATTTAACTTTTCATTGATCTGCATGAAGTGGAAATAGTAGAGCAGTATGGGGTGGATAGAGACACATTCTGGGAACTCTGCAAACACTGTCCTCACCTAAGACCAAGGGCAAACTGAGGAGAACCAATACTTTTGGTGACAAAGGTATGTATATCACTTAGAATAATAGCTACTGGAAACCTTCAGAGACTGATGGGACATTATGTGGGAAGTCACAGACATCAGCATGCAGGATTCTACACCAGTTTCTGAATGCTGTAATCCAGTGACTATTATATATATATATATATATATATATATATATATATATATATATATATATAGATAGATAGATAGATAGATATATATTTCCTCCATACCCCTACAACACAAATAGAACTATGCAGGAGTTCAACTCCATAGCACACTTGCCTAAAGTCTTGGGTACGATATACCACACCCACGTTGAGATCAAATCACCACCTGGGGAAAAGGGAAGGGTTTACATCAACAGAAAGGGGTTCTACTCCTTTAACTGCCAGGTCATGTGTAATTCTAGGAGAATCATCCTGAATGTCTATGCTAGCAACCCCTGCAGTTACCATAACTCTCATATCTGGCATACATCACAGCTCCACCAGAGGTCTCCCAGGGTAGATTTCGCACAAGGCCATTTACTAGTGGATGCATGGGGTGCACTGGACGTATGACTGATGATGCTCATTAGAAATGCACACACACCCATAGAGGAACACTATGAGGCACGCACTCAAACAAAAAACATCATAGAGCATGTGTTTGTGCTGCTGAATTCATGGTTTCAGTGCCTAGATACATCAGGTGGGGCCCTTCAGTGCATTTCCAGTATTTGTGCTGAAATTATTATAATATTTGTTAACTTACACAATATCATGCTGTGAAAACAACTGTATCATGAGCACTATGGGGTAAGTGTGCACATTCCACTACCACTGGCAGGGTCACCGCATGCATCCACATGCAGGTGAGGATTCAGAAGGGGAACCCCCCAGCTAATGTGCATGTAGGTAGATATAGGCATGCACAATATTCCCTCACCAAGAGGCAGTGGAAATTGAAATTTCAAAAGCAAGTGGGGTGCACTGGACGTATGACTGATGATGCCCATTATGGTCTTAGGTGAGGACAGTGTTTGCAGAGTTCCCAGAATGTGTCTCTATCCACCCATTTCAAAAATGTAAAGCACTGGAAGAACTGCCTCTGCCAACAGGGAAGTATAAAAAGTGCATACAGATCAACCTTTATTTTTCTATTACCTATATAATTACATTCCCAATGATAGAATGTAAATGTACTTGAATAAGAAAACTATACCTTAGCAAAATATGTGCTTCTTTGCAGAACAATCTCCTTCAAGGAAATAGCAGTCACAATTTTCTCTGCCACAAAATAGTCTCCTCACCTTCAAGTTCCCTAGCTATACGTTTACCTTCTTATAATGTAAATTCAGCCCTCTTAGCACTCTGAAGATGCAAATGAGGTGTGAACTCATCAGAATGGTTGAATACCAAACTTGTCGCAGATGTAAACATAATGTAGCCTCTACACCATTGTTAGGTGTTAATGGCTTGCAAATGTGAACGATTAGACTGACTGAAGCAAAACACAGTAATGCACAGCCTCCACTGAGCTGGGTGTGTTAGTGAGGATACACTTACTAAGTGTGGAACTAACTGAAGTGAACATTTAAATAAAACCAAACACCCCTCATGTATATTTCTTTGGAATAATGGCATAGTTTCCACCCTTTGCTAAAAACTGTTGTTCACTGTCATGTATTTGTATCAGACCTTGAAAAAAAAAAGAGAGGATATGCAGTGAAGATTGCAGATGATAGTAAAGCAGAGATAAGGGAATAAAAAGAGAAGGCACAGCTGCAGTTTTGCAAACATATTCATAAATATTGTGTGATCATTCGTTCCACTAAATATGTTATCTACTGAGAATGCCCAACTGTATGAATTGTTTAATACTGGATATGAAATGCAAATTACTTGTATACACATTATTTAAGTGCTAATACAAAGCAGTGTCTGTGACAAAGAGAGATGATCCACTATAATTGTGTTGTATAAATGCAATAGTCTGATGGTTAAAATCCAAAGCTAATTATTTAACCTGTTTCCCCTTTTTAGCTTTTTGTTTGCCATTACCATGTGCATACATGGCATGGGGCATAGCACAAATGTGGTTCACTGCTTAAGGAAAAAGTGAAAATTTTAATTTCAGATACCTTACAGAACACAAACACACTTAGCAGCATTGCATGCCAGTCAGCAACATAGATGGTAATGACTGCAGAAATTCCACCTGTTAGCTGACTTTCTCTGTGGTACAAGGTGTAAATATGGTGAGCTAACAAAGAGAGAATAGGGCCTAAAGCAGGGTTCGAGTCTCACAGTAATTATTTTTAGTGAGGGGGTCATAAAGAGTGCTTACACAAGTAATATGTGTTTGCTACTGCCTTTTCCATTTACGTGTTGCCTACCTGAGCGCAAACACGTTCGCTGCTTAAGGAAAAAAGCAAAACATTTATTTTGGTGAGCCTTCCTAAATGCAAACAAGCTCAACAGTGATGTGTAACCATCAGCATTCTAGATAGTACTGAGTGTGGAAAATGCACCTGCTGCTTAACTTTTTATGTGCACCAGGTGTAAGTGCAGTAAGTTCATGGTCAGAACACAAGTGAACCAGGGTTCAAATCCATCAGACTCTACTTTTAATAAGGGTGTCAAACTGTTATCGCTCCCAAAACTTTGATTATAAAGGTGATACTACACATAAATAGCTATGTAGTAGGTTGATTGACAGAAATGTATCATTACTGCTTGCATAGACATACTTTGCAGGTATCATAACTCATTAATGACAAACATATGATACCCAGTTGATTATATGTGGAACTGGTTTGGCATCACAATGATGATTATGTAATAAAAATGCAGTTGCATAACTCTGATGGACACAATAGTTTACAGACAATCATCTAGACCCCTCCCATATCCCAACTATATCTATGAAACAGAATATATTGTGAGGTATGTATCATAACTCCAGCTCTATTACTAAAGTCATTCAAGTCTATTCATTTCCAATATATTGTTAGATAATAGTTCTATATCACAGCTAAGAATGCATGAGCCTGGACCATTTAATGTCACATATGTCAGGCCTAATTGTAGTACCACTCACTCTTTAAGCTGTATATCTTTAATGACCATGGTCAGCAAACATTTTTTTTATAGCAATGAGGAATAATCACCTGTGTGGAAATGTATCCATTCTCTTTTACACAGGTTTGAATCCCACCTTGTACAAATTACTTTTAAGAGTGTGTAAGTCTCAAGTGAGCATTTCATTGTTGACCACTGTGCAAAGTGTGATCAGGTATAGCATCACACATACCAAAGATCACTGCCAAGTTTCACATCATTATTGCTATTTCATAAACTCCTTTTTGCTTTGTTTTGCAATGTCGCTCTTTGCTTACTATCGCACAAATGTGGTTGGCATGGTTGGGCATGTTTTCCCACTGGTTTTAAAATGCAAGATCACAATTTGGCACCACAACATTTCTGCTGTTGTTGGAGAACCTCTATAGACAAGGCAGGAAATGAGGATGGTGGTGCCAAATTCAAGCCACAGAGGTGGGATGTGGAGGAGTCCAAAATCTTTGTTTCACTCCTCGTCAAGCCCTACAGCCAAAGGTTGTTGCTGGGGGGATAACACTTGGTCTCAGTACAAGGCTGAGGTGTGGAACAGCCTAGCCAACCCTTCACTGGCTGTTGCACTAACACCCAGCACCTCTCGGATGCAACCTGATAATGTTGCCTTCACAACTCCTGCCCTACCTGCTCCATCCTCATTAGGAGGAAGTGCCTTAGCTGGTGGTGCAGTAGTACCCTCCAGGAGTACTGGTGGAGGTAGTAAATATGACACCTGGCAGGAGATGCCATTTTATAGAGGATGGCATTATCATAGTGTTGCAGGTAACATATACTGCTAAAGATTTGGGTGCAAAGCCAGGATTTCTGATATGATTGCGTGAGTGCAATTTGCAAAAGTACTTATAAATACATTCTGGCAATCTAGGCCAAATAAGCTGTCATAAATGCATATTACAGAAGTGATACAAACATGTACCTGTTTTTCAGAATGTTGTGTAGATCAGATGCACAGGCTTTCACACACACACACACACACACACACACACACACACACACACACACACACACACACACACACACACACACACACTTGGGAAACACCAGTAGTGCAGTGATGGAGTTTTGTGTCTTCATATTTGGATGAAGGTATGTCCACATTAATACAAGTTGCTGACAATTTCAGTGGGATATGATCATGCATGACTAATGTTCACTGTCAATATAAACCCATATCAAATGTAACAATATAATTAGGCTATGTCATTCTGAAGCCTGTATGACAATGACCCAAGTACTGATATATCATTTGCAAGTGCATTGCTGTAGGGCACAAATGAATACCAGAAAGTATGTGTTCAATCTAGCTCATGTCCCTGCTTGAATGAATTTCCATGTATTGGAGTACTGCAGCCCTGTAACCAGTGTTAGGCATGCTAAACACATCTAAACAAAGCGCATCACTGAGGAGATGATTTGCGCTGATGACAGCGAAGTATTAGCACATGAGTGATTCAAATTTTTGGACTTCAACTTGGACTTCTGAAGTAGCAGTGTCCAATGGAGCACATTGCCAAAATGTGTGCAAATAAAGACATACAGTAACTGACTCAACTGAGGTTAACTGAAAAACACATCTATTTGTTGTTAATGTTTCATGTGTCAGGATTGCAAGGTATGTTATGAGAAAAATTGCTGGCTAGTGGCTAGTATGATATGCATGCTCTAGTCTATATTTGTAATGTTGGGGCCAAAGTTGTATTACATAAATAATTGTTGGTCTTACCTTTCCTGTTTGCATGACATTAAGTGCCGAGCAAATGTGGTTCTCTGCTTAAGGAAAACAGTGAAAAATCTAATGTAGTATACCTTCCTTCTTGCAAACAAGATAAGTGATGATGTGTGGCCATCAGCACTATGGACAGTACTGAGTGTGGAAAAAATACCCCCTGTCCTGCTTTCTCTGTGGTAGAGGGTATAAGAGCAATGAGTTGCAGGTTACAGGTGATCCAGGGTTCAAATCCAAATGATTGTCTCTTTTGTTTTTTACAAATGGGGTCACTAGCTAAGTAAATGTGCTGCAGGTGTGACTATCAGTGACTACGCTAAAGTATGTGTCTCCCCTCCCCCCAAATTGTATCATTAATGCCTACCTCAATACACTTGTACAATCAACAGCTATTTTGCAGGCCTCACTTGAAATCACAAGTTAATTGTGTGGACAATTTGCTGCAAATTGCAAGGGGTGGTACACCTTTTGAAAAGAGTAGTGTGACTCAGCAGATATACTATTTGTGTAGGGTCGGATATCCTGAAAAGTGTGTGCAGTATGCTTCTTCACAGCAAGGACAGTTTCCACATCATATCTAATATACATTTCATCCATCATCCTACTAAAGATGTTACAGTGTATACAGATGAGACAGATGAGGTAATGACAGACACAGGGCTGTAGATGACATAGGCGGTACATACCTCTCAACCTCTTAGAGCAATAAACCTGGACAAAGTCATAAATAAAAGTGGGACGAAGACCCAAAAATAGGGACAATTTTTAAATATTGCTCTTGCAAGCTTAGAAAGTTGAAAGAATAAAATGTTTTACATTAGCTTGAATTTCTTAAATGGCATGAAGTCTGAAACTCAAATGTCTGTCATTATTTTTTAACTTTAGTCTTTAATGATTTGCCACTAATTTGCCAGAAAAACTAATTTATTTAAAAACAGACCAAAATATGATGCAAAAATGTGGACATTCTGTGAAAATCTGTGCAGTTGAGATGTATGAGGAGCAATTGTCTTAGCACATTCATGACCATCCAAATGGTGTGTTGGTATGACTTGTCTTCTCAAGCAGAATATGTCCTGCTCTGTAGCATGAGTTGCATGAGATAAGGATAGAGGAGATATAGAGTGAAAATAATTAATACATCCATTCACCTCTTAAGAAGATATGAGACATCTGAAATGTAATGGTGCCATATTGAGAGTTATATCAATTGTGACCGAACTTACAGTTTACTTGATAGGCAGACATATCATACTTTTTTTAGGAGAGGGGGTAGACATAAAATTAAAAAGCAAGCAATTCTTCAATTCTTGACCAAAAGTTATGATTGGAGGAAAGAGAGTAAATTCTTTTTAATTTTTAAGGCTATAGTAAGTTGAAATGATGGATTAAATTAACTGATTTCAGGACATTAGGAATATATTCCATATCAGATGAGTGCTAAAAGTGAGAACTACTTTTTTCTTTTCATTTATGGATTACAACATTCCAGTAATGCATTCTCACACACACATTTTTATTCTAATACACAAAGTATTCCACAATGACGTCAAAACAAACACTAGGTATAGTGTTGTTGATTTAACAAGGCCTGCCACATGTTAAATTACAACACAAATCCTACTTTTGCATATATGTTGCATAGTTTATCAGTATAATATCATGTTGTCTTTTTCTAGTATAAGTATGAATACCCCGTTTCATATAAGACTAGATTAGTACAAACCTTTTCTTTAATTAATGACATCTATGTTATCCACTCTCACCAATCTTTAGGGCTAGGTAATGAGGAATAAATGAACAAGAAAATGCATTTACTAGCTCTTTTTCTCACTTTTTCTAATTACCTAGTTACTAAGTCCACATGTTTTTTCATCATTCCTAGTATGCTAATCAGAAGGTAACATGTAATATTCAAAGATCTGCAAAAAATGGCTAAATTACTTTCATGTATCTGCTTACTGCTGAAATGATTTTTATTATATTCTAATGTGGCTTTAAAACCTTTTCAGGCTTGATTATTAAGTGTTTTTATTTTATTTTATTTATTTGTCTGTAATTGTATTTTGTGTACTTGAAAAACAATCTTTGCTTATAGACCTCCAGTTGAATGAATAGAAATGCATAAAATAAAATCTGGATAATCTTTTCTATACTATTCATTACTGGTAATTATGAGATTCTACCTTTTTCTATATCTTATGTTGAAATGTACAGTTTGGACATCTATATGAGTATTTTTCATAAGCACAATCACTTTATTTGCCTGTATATTTTTCTGTTTTCTGATGATTATGTGCGTTATTCCCCATCTAGGATTTGAGTGCTCATAGCAGTAGGAGCCTCATATTCCTGTTCATATCAAAAGTAGCAGTGGGCAAATGATCACTATTTGTGGAAACAAAAATCACATTATTTTTTTAGTTCTTCAGTGTTATAGTATTTTGCAGGAAGCACTTCTGAGAAGCATGTTTCTGGAGTGCTTCAGTGAAGTATGTTCTTTAAAATCAAGTAACCTTAAAGTAGACAGCACCTTAGCAAATATGATTTCCTTGAAAATAACAAGTTATACTAATGTAAATCTCATTAAAGTGCTTCTTGCAGAGCATATAATATTGCAAGTCCACAGCACTCCAAATTAGTTAAGCATTTTGTCATCTGGATATCGAATTATTTCACAGCATCCATGCAAATCTTTTCAGCTAATGAATATGTTTTTAATGTTAAGTGTTTTTTTAGAAACAGGAAATATGCTGATACACCAATAATTGCACAATACAAATATGTTACTGTCTTACAAAGAAAGAAACATAGCTAAAAGTATCATTGCTGAACCAGTTTGGACACAAAATGTGTAACATTCTCACCAATAAAGAGTACACTTGTTTTTCATGATGACCTGATTTTGCATCAGAAGTTTGTTCTGGTCTTTATCAACTTTGTGATGCTTTTGGCAAACCTGTGATGACAGGAATCTCTCATTAATGTTGTCTTTTACAATTGCAAACTAGGCATACTTTAGAAATTGAATATTAGCACGTTAACACAAATGGCATTACACTACAAAATTCCTAAGCACTTGAGCTCAGTATATATAAATTATTATAGCAGCAGAAATATAAACGGAAAAAACAAGCACCACTTAAAAGCAAGAGTTATACTTTTTATTGGTAAGCACTTTCACGTCCATAAATGGAGCTTCATCAGACCATGTACTTATGATATGATGAAGCTCTGTTTATGGGTGTGAAAGTACTTAGCAATAAAAAGTATAACTCTTGCTTTTAAGTTGGGCTTGTTTATTCTGTTTATATTCTGCTGATATATGTTTCCTTTTTTCGTGAAACCATTTATCCACTGTGGAATTCTCCAATGGTTTATATATATATATATAAATTATACCTCACTTGGAGCTTTTATTTTTGGTCTTGTCCCTCTTTCATAGATGGTGTTATCTTAAAAGGGATCAAAGTGAGAAGTGTATCAATAATTATTTTACTTTTGCATGTCTTCCCTAATCCATAATACAAAGTTTAGAAAGAGTGTGAAAGTACAGCTTGTAGTGTTATTTCTAAATATCTGTTATTAATAATAAGTTGCAACCAGTGTCTGAACAGATGCTAATAACTGACACCAAATAGTAGGGCTTTTTCAGAATATAATTATCATTCCTGAATGGTTCACTCACTTAGAATGAAGCATTAATTCTTCCTTAATTTTGCACTGCTTGGGATTCCCAAACCAACAGATTTAGTGCAAAATCACAATAATGAAATAATGGAGAAGCCATAACAAGCAATAATGACTCGGATAGCAACCTGCATATAAACAGTCATATACCTGTATTTTAAATAGGTCTAGATAGGGCTATTAGATACATGATGACTAGAGCTGTGCTAATGATTTCATTTACAGTGAAGCTGTAAAACTATCAGTAATAAATGGGATCTCAAGAAACAAAAGACCAAGGAGTACCAAGCAAGCAGCTATTTGTAAGGAGATTTTATTGATTGCTTAGGCATGCATATTATAGAAAGTCAGGACAGTTTACTTCTGTTTCATATATATATCTATATATATATATATATATATATATATATATATATATATATATATACACACACATATATATATATATATATAATATATATACACACACACACACACACACACACACACACACACACACACACACACACACACACACACACACATACACATATATATCTGAAGAACCTGAGACACAGTAAAGGGAAATCATTTGAGAAATTTAGAGGTAATGGAGATGAAGTGTCTGAGATGGATGGTAGGATACACACTGTGGGACAGACAAAGTAATTAGGATATCACAGCAGAAACCAAAGTATATCCAATTGCAGAGAAGTTCAAAGAGAATAGATTATAGTGGTTCAAGCATATGTGTAGAAAATCAGAAGACACTCTGGTAAAGAAGATTTGGGGAAGACAGGAAGATGACAAGAAGAAATGATGGTGTCCAGCAAAGATGTGGATGGATTGTATGAGAGAAGACCTGTGACAGTCAGGCATGACTGTTTGAGAGAGGTGGTGACAGCTGACATGACACTCTGATGCCATCTTGAAAATTGGAAAAAGGATGTTGATTTTATATATATATATATATATATATATATATATATATATATATATATATATATATATATATGTGTGTGTGTGTGTGTGTGTGTGTGTTTATATGGTTTACTATTGAATTTCAGAATGAGCTTTGGTCGACAATACAGAATGTTAACCCAAGGGGATTCAAAGAGGGCTGCCATTCTGTGAACACTGCTGATCTACATCTCTGCATATAACCTGAGGAAATCCTAACCCTGAAGTGATATCAAGAACTTTTTAACAATAAATCTTGGTAAAAATAACTTCAACTTCATTTAATTAGCTTTCAAGAAGCGAATAAACTGAGGAAAAGTACAGTATCTAATAGGATTATATTAGATTAGCTGGCTCTGAAGAGAGTTTCAAACAAAGGAACTGTGTGTTCAGTATACTCTAAGTTCCAGTACTGATATAAAATGTCGAAAAAAGACAAAAATATGGATATAACTACTACAAAAACTAAACTTTCAGAACTGCAGTCACCGGAAAAAGATGTAATTTTGAAAAGACAAAAAACTATAAAACAGCAGGGACAATCAAAACCAGGGAGCAAAAATAAACCTGATCAAATGCTAAACATGGAAGATATCAAAACTGCTTTGTTACCTATTCAAGAAGCTCTGAAAGAACTAACTGCACAAGTACAATCCTTTGGAATTTTCTGTACTCAAATTCTTGAAAGAATAGACAAAACTGAAGCTCGGATATCAGAAAATGAAGATAAATTAACTTTGCTCGCAAAAAAATCAGATACACACGATTTGGACATTCTTGCTTTTCAAGCTAAAATTACTGATCTAGAGGCGAGATCCAGGAGAAATAATATAATTATCAGAGGAATTCCGGAGTCTGTACAATATAATGACTTAATTACATTTATTACACAAATACTCACAATTCTTCTTAAAGACTCTGATATGACAAAACAAATAATCATAGAAAGGGCACATAGAGCTTTGAGGGAATCTCAGGCTTCGAATAGCCCAAGACCTGTGTATGTTAAAATTCTCAACTACCAAGATGTCAATCAAATTCTTACAACTATAAAGAAAAATGGAGGCTACATTATGCGAAATAACAATAGAATTTCTGTGGCTCAGGACTTGCCTCTGCAAATTAGGCAAGCTAGACAATCACTATCTCCCTATTGTAAATTTCTCATTGAAAAACATAAAATTTCAAATGAAATATCCTAATACGTTAATATTTACAATTGATGGGTCTAGATATTCTGTTTCAACAAAGAATGAGGCAAAAACTATCTTTTTGAAGCTTTTTAAGTGTTTACCTGCTTCAGAGACTTGATATGGCTTTCTGTTGCGACTGGCATGTCATCCGAGGTCAGATTCATTTGTTGCTGTGGCTCGAGGTCTTGGTAATCCTTTGTTTCAAAATTTTAGTGTTTTAGGCCTCTTCTTGATTAGATAAGAACTTGTTTTTTAGATCCTGGACATTAGCGAGTGTCTCCTGAAGTTTTATAGCTTTCACGAAGTCTGTTCTCCTGCGAAGAGACAGGAAATGCCTGTGTTGCTTCTGAGGGTGAAGATTTTTACTGTGGCGCTTCCCGATGTCCGGTCGTATTAAGAATCCCCCATCACAAATGTTTTATCCGGTTTCCAGGCTTGGAAATCCAATGAGAACTGTTTTGAACTGAAAAATGTTAAAGAAACAATAAATGATGTTGTCTGATAATAATTTAAACACATATTCACATGTTGTCACACTTACATCTTTTGAAACAGCAAATTTTTGTAAGTATACAATATATTAATGGTTAGCAAGAAATGTATCTAAGGGTAAATAGATTGTTTTACTACTTCAAAATTACTACTGAAAGGATATATTTAGTCCCTTAATACCAATGATTTGCACATACATAGAAATTTCACTAGACATTATATATAATTCTAACATATAGTAAAGACTCATATACTAGTAGATATATGTGGTATAGTTTTATACTCCTGGCAACTGTTGATGTTAATAGTTAAAACATTAAGCTTGGCAGTACCTAATGGTATTAGTGGTTAGTCTTAAGCTGAAATGTTTAAACAACGAAGGAGTTAATATTGACACTAGATGAGGTAGTTATTTCTTTTATGTCGATGCCCATATTACTATATTGATATAATATATCAGGATTTTTTTTCTTTTTCACCTGTTGTTTAAATAATACAAGACAATGTTGACCAAGTATTGGATCTTCATCTTATTTTATGCCTTTTATGTTTTATCATATGTGATTTTTATTGTTTAAATAAAGGTGCACACACAAACTGAGCAAGCTAATTACTTATATACTTAAGAAATCTATAGCTTTCTTTACTCTGTGAATTTTTTTTATCAAGATATACTAGCTAGTACTTTTAAGTAGTTTCTAGTTAGTCAATCAAGAGGACTGAAAACTCTATATATGTTGTTGTCATATCTCTTACATGATTTATTCAAAGAATAGTTAATACAAGAGATGTTGATGAACAGTAGTGTTTAGTAGGGAATGTTTAGGTTAGGCTTTGTAGAATTAATCTTAGTTTATATAGGTTCTGTTTATGGTATATATTTGAGTTATTATAACCTGAAGAGCATACGTAGGTTTATTTTATTAATCTTTATAATCTTTTACCCTGTACAAGACCTATATATGTCCTGGTCCGAGGGTAGAGTGGATATGCACTGGTATGGGACGGGATTTCAAGAATGCTTCCAAACTATATATGTCTTTAAAACTTTTCTGACTTTATCCTATTTTCTCCTTTTTAAACGTTTTCTATATAAAATAACTTATTGAAATGTGGGAAATAGACTGATGGAACACAAAAGGGCTCCAGGACTTAAAGAAGAGGAAATTATTTCTTCATTTATTTTTGCAGGCTAAGGCATGTTTTATATTACTTCAAGAAACTCATTTAACTAATGATCAATGGGCAGATATCAAGAAAAGAAAATGGATTAGAGAGATTGTAGCCTCGGAAGGTAAAACTAATAGTGCAGGGGTAGCTATAGTTATTAAAAATCAATATCAAGAAAAAATTCTGGACTCTAAAATAGATAAAGAAGGAAGAAGGTGCTATGTTATTTTTTCCTCTACTCTTTATGATAAACCTATTTTACTTCTTAACATATATGTACCATGTAATAATCAGCAATTTTTCATAGCATCACTTTATCCGCTTTTAAACCAGTATAATAACTATTACATAATTATAGGAGGAGATTGGAATTCTTATCAGAATCCGAAATTGGATAGGTCTTGTCCACAAAGGTCATTTAATAGACAAGTGGTAGTCGCACTAAGTGATATAAAAGAGGATTTTCAACTATATGACCTTTTTAAATATCTAAATAATCACCTTAATACAAATAATTTCACTTTTTATTCAACTTGTCACAAAATGTGGTCTAGAATATATTTCTTTTTGATTTCAGAAACAATGAATAATTTTGAACCCTTAATCTTTATACATGCTCGTTATTTATCTGACCATTCTAAAATTTCATTAAGTTTTTCTAAAGATCCTAGATATAGTTTGCTACATAGGGGTTATAATTGGTCTCTAAATCCAAATTTGTTAAATGAAGAAATAATACAGGAAATTACAGATTTTCTTAGTAGCCTATTAGTTAAACTAGAGAAACAGCAACATCCACCCGATATTGAATGGGCAACAGTTAAAGCACAAGTAAGAGGAATCTTTTTGCAAAAATCCTCATATTACAAAAAAAAATGCAAATTAGAGATGTACAAAAATTGGAAGCCAAAATAAAAAGACTTGATCAAGAGCTGATTCAGAACTATAATAGTCAAACAGAGATGGAACTATTTAAATTTCAAAAAGATCTTTTTTTAATTCAAAATAATAGATTTACGTTTTATGAACATAAAATGTTAGCGAGATATGCCAATCATATTCAAACGCCATCAATGGCATTAGCTAGAATTATTAATCAATCGAAAACAGAATCACTAATTTCGGAAATATTTTTGAGAATACAATATACTCTAAAACTGAAGATATTATTAATGTCTTTGAACGGATATACTCTAATATTTATGCTGATCAAAATGACTCATCTTTAAATAGGTCTGATAAAGAATTTTTCCAAAAAATTAGTTTTCCAAAAATAGATGATAATTTTCAAAAAGATCTAATTAAACCTATATCTGATGAAGAAATAATACATATAATAAAAAACTTGAAATCATATAAAGCACCGGGTCCTGATGGTCTGACTGCTGAATTTTATAAAACTACTTTTTGTGATATTCTTGGTAAAATACTCTCGCATGTACTTAATTACATAATTAATAATAAAATCAATGACCCCCACTTTAATGCATCAAAAACTATTCTTATACCTAAAGTAAATTCTGATGCCCAAAATCCAGATAATTATAGACCAATTTCACTATTAAATGTAGATATGAAAATTTTGACCTCTATTCTAGCTAATTGATTGAAAAAAATAATGAACCGAATAATATCTAATGAACAAGCTGGTTTTATAACTGCTAGACAAACTAGTGACAATACATTAACACTTCACACATTAATTTCTTATGCTAAACAAAATAATTTAAATATCTATGCACTCATAATTGATGCACAAAAGGCTTTTGATAGGGTTAATATAAATTTTCTGTTTGATACTTTACCATATTTTAATATACCCCAAGAATGTATCCTAACATTACAAATTCTATATAACAATCCTTACACAACTTTATACATTAATAAAAACTTTTCTAAAAGAATACAAATTAAAAATGGAACTCGTCAGGGTTGTCCTTTGCCCCCTTATTATTTAATATATATCTAGAGCCTTTATTTTTATATATTAAACAGAATGTATATCATAATGCCCCAATACTATATGGAACTAAAATATCTATGGTGGCTTTTGCTGACGATCTTAATATATACTGTACAACACCAATTTCAGACACTAAAAAGTTACTAAAAGCAGTGGATGACTTTGCAGTAATATCTAACTACAAAATTAACCTTAAAAAAACAATTATATTCTCTTTAAAAACTCCCAAACCCTTTTCGCTTTTACCAATGGTAGGGCAGGTAAAATCTGAAGATAAAATTAAATATTTGGGTATTACCTTTTCCACAGATGATAAAGATTTTTATATTACTAATATTAAACTGGTTTGGGATAAAATATTATCTGATTTTAGGAGATAGATTAATTTAAAGTTACCGATATTAGCAAAAGTTTCAATTATTAAAATGAATGTTTTACCCAGATTATTATACATTTTTAGATCTGCTCAAGTTCTAATCCCCAAGAAGTTCTTTAAACAAATTCATAGGTAGTCGGCTAAATTTATCCCGGACCCAAGAAAGACTAGGATATCATATGATAAATTGATGACCCCAAAAAATAGAGGGGGATTGGATTTACCAAATTTTGAAACTTATTACTTAATAATAAACTCTAACAGAATCTTAAGAATTGCTAATTATGATACATTTAGTAATAAATGGTCACCAACATGGTTAATTCTGAATTATAAACATGTTTTGAATCTGAATATTAATCCCAAAGCATTACCTTTCTTAGAAAGAGAAAAGTTTAAATTATATGATATAATGGATCACATTAAATTATATATAACATCAGTACAAAACTTATTTCAATCATTAAATCTCATTCAACATATGATGGTTTTCCAACCTTTTCATAGGAATCCCAACCTGAAAATTAATAATAAATTAATAGATCTTAAAAAATTCCCTTCTATGATTAATTTAACATTACTTGACATATACCCATACCTCAAATATTCAACTAATGAAATAAGACAAGAAATGAATCTGCCCAAATCATATTTTGTTATATTGAGACAGATTAAGGAACTTTCCATAAGTTACTTTAAGGATTTCAAACTTAAAGATGAGGATTTAACAAAATGTTCAAACTTGTGGCAAACTCTTCAACAAGATGTTAAATTTATAGCAGCTACAAATAAATTAATAAAAAGATTTCAAATTTCAGAATAAAGTTCTTTTGTCAAACTATTGGAAAGAAAAAATGCCATTGACAGAAGAAAACCAAATACTAAAAGCAATTAACTTAACAACAAAATCAATTCTCTTCAAAAGTTGATGTATACTCAGCTTATGATATTTAATAATGCTTATTATACACGCCTTAGCTTGCATAAATTCAATTCTAAAAAATCTCCAAACTGTCCATACTGCAAAGATCAATCCACAGACCTTCTCCATATGTTCTGGAGCTGCAAATGTATTTATAAATTTTGGAACTCTTTAAGAATACAACTCAAAAGATGGGTTATCAAAGTTCAACACTTTCATGGGAATTTATGATTTTACATATCCCTCCAAAACATTTCTCTAGATCCCAAATGACTATACTTATTAATATTTTTTGTTAATGAAACTATATATAGTTACAAACTGGTTAAATCCATCTCAAACTTCATGGGATAACTGTAAGATTCTAGCAATGAGACATATATTAGCTCACAAATTGCTCCTTAATGATCATAATAAAAATATCAATAATCTGAAAATTTGGGAACAAATTTTTAATATTATATTGGCGTAATACATTGAACCCAAACTTACCCTGAGACATATATACATTATAAGGGAAATTTATTAATAAGTAAAATTTTTAGATAGTTGATCTATTTTTAATTCTCTTCATATGTTCTTCTATAATTTGTTGTTACAGTTGGAAGCATTCATGTAAATATTGTATATATGTTGTATTATTATTAGAAACATTAGTTGGAACCTATCGATATTTCTGTTTTGTTTAAGTTTGTATGGAAAATGGTAAAACAATAAAGATTTATTATTGAAAAAAAAAAAGAATGTCGACCTGAAATGCTGAATTTGGAATTTTAAAACAGCAATCAATGTAAAAATGAATACATTGACATCAGTAGTTCGATGTATTAAACATAGCAGAAGGTGACATCACTCATCTCTTGCTATGCACATTAACCTACCATTACACTCCACAGTCAACAATACATTGAGTCTACTATTGTGCCCCCCATACCCACACACCCTTCACATTAAATACACCAACTCTGAGAATGCTCTACAGTGAGGAAATGGGCTAATTCCCTGTTCTTCACTGAACCGTGATCTCCCTGCACAATGTCAAACCCAAATACCTGAACTACACTATCTGTTCACTGTAGTGTAGTCAATACATTTTGGTTTGACATTTTGCCAACTTGAAAACTGCCATTTGACCACATGCCAGTTGAACGATGTAGTTTCAAGTTTTCAATGTAAATCACGTATATATATATATATATATATATATATATATATATATATATATATAAGTCTACTTCAGTAGACGGAAATACCATATAACTGACTTTTAAAAAACTGAGACCAGAAGACAGAAGTTTCACAAGTGAAACTTCACATTACAGATGTTCAGAACACTGAAAGTTTGAAACATCGACAGTCCAAGGTGAGACAAACAGAAAATCCAGTCATTATTACACTGTAGCATGATCTCAGATTTAGTAAACTTAATTTGCAGATGGTTTGGCGGTGCAGCCCACACATGGTGGGTACAGGGGTGCACAGCCCTCTTGCATCACTGTTTTATTTGTAATTCAGTAGTTAAGAATAACTGATGACCGTGAATCTGTGCGGCCAAAAAACACTCAAGAAAACCCATGGAGTGCTGCTTGCCAGGCAGAGCAAACAAAAACAAGCCTCAAAAAGACCACTACTTAAAATACTAAAGAACTGCAAACCAACTTGATGATAAAATGTCCTTTTTCAAAGATGCCCACGAACCAGTGAGGCAAAATACAGAAAGTAGAAACACACTTTATTCCAAACTCAGACAGCTGAACGCTTTCATCCTTCTTGAATGGACTTCAGAACTGTCCCATACAAAGAAAAATACATTTATATACATAAGAAAAACATTTGGTCACATCACCTAACCAATTAAATAATTAAACATTTAAAATGCAAAAACTTTTCACACCCTCCAATACAATAAAACATTCCCAAGATGTTATAGACTTCCTAACAATGTTACAAACATATAAACATCTAAAAGATAAAAAAATATGATATAAAAACTGAGTTTTAAAATAATATGACCTTAATAATTTACAATTAAACAGCACAGTATTTTATAACAGGTAAACACAGAACAGAAATAAACTCATTGAGTCCTTTGCCATAAGCAGCATTTAATCTAAGCATCCAAAATAATCCCCTCTTTTCTAACTGTTTTACTCAACCACAGCCCCTCCTCCATCATGTCCTGAGGGACAACTTTCACTAATGCAGAATGAAATTTGGTGAAACCAGAACAAACCTGAACATGCCTACACAGGGCATTATTTTTATTATTTCTAGTGATGGCATAGATATCCCCATATACTCTCCTTCTAAATTGACGGTCTGTTTTACCAGTATAAAAACTATTACATTTGTGGCAAATTACAATATAAATCACCCCTTTGTAGAACAATTACCATCTTTAAACAAAATATTCTCACAAGGTTGACCAGTTGACACCATCGTCCCCTCCAAAATAAATGGGCATTGGTGACACATACCACACTTCTTGGTCCCCTTCATAATTTCAGGAGAAGAATATAACAGATTACAAGGATGTTCAAACATACTTTTAAAATTAGGACTCAGTTTAAACACAAATTGAGGTGCAGAATCAAGGGTGTTATATACCTGTTCATCCCCCTTAAAAATATTCCAATTTCTATTCAAAATTTCCTTAATTGCATTTGCTTTATGGTTGAACTTAACAACCATAGCATGGGTGTACTTAATTCTAGGAAGTGGGTTCTCACCCCAAAAACCAGAAAAACCTTGTACATTACCAAAAGGGGAATTCTCACTACCTAATGCCCCACAAGTCCATGACTTCACTTGCAATCTTAGTTAAAAAATCCTTGGGATATCCCCGCTCCAAAAAGTATTTTTTGAGGGTCTCAACCTCCCCAATGAACAAAGCGAAATCAGAACACACGTTGGCTGCCCTTACTAATTGCCCTTTAAAAATGTTCTGTTTAACACAGTTAAGGTGACAACTATGATAGTCCAAAAACTATTGGAAAAAAATAGGTTTTCTATATACTTTAGAACATAGTTTACCTCTTAAATGATCCTTACAAATGGTCACATCCAAATAACTAATTGAATTGACCTCAAAATGCCCAGTAAAGGCCAAAAAAGATGTTAACTCATTAAGATATGTCAACAATAATGTGTGAAGTGATATGTCACTGTCCTTCCACAAAATAAATATGTCATCCAGGTATGTATAATAACAAAACCATTTGGATGCATAAGGGCATGACACGATAGAATGCTTTTCAAGAGCATAAAGGAATAAATTGGAATAAATGGGGGCATAACTTGCCCCCATAGCCACACCTTTAGCTTGCCTAAAATATTCCCCTTCTAATGTTATGTAATTATTAGTTAAAACTATTTCCATAAGCTCAACTACAAAGTTAAAAGTTGTAGCATCCTAAGAAGTGAGTTTTATAATGGTGTCAGAAAAAAGTTCCAAACTCAGAGTGTGAGATAGGTTTTATTTATTGATTTTATTTATTTATCATTTGTTGACTGGGAAAGTTTGACTAAGACAGAGCCTATTTTCAGCGGAGGCCCGGGGAGAAACACTCCAGATGCATGTCTTTGGATTAGATGAAAACAAATCCACTATATCAATAGTAGAAAAACTACCACCCACATTAGTCACATAAGAACTAACTTTGAATAAAAAATCCCAAGAGTCTTTCAGGATATGGTTCACAGATGTAATACTATCCTTCAATATTCAGTCAATAAAAACAGTCAGAGTGTAAGTCTTAGAGTTATTAGCTGATAAAATTAACCTATACGGGAGACACAAAATGTCCTTATGAGTTTTTGGAATACCAAAAACAATATGAACCCATGGGGATTTATTAAGTAGAAATCTGTGGGTATCAGAATCAATAATAACCTGCATAAGTGCATCTTCTAGAAAAAAATAAATTTTCCTATATGCAATAAAATTTAATTTCTAGAAACAACACTGTATTTATCAGTATCTTGTGGAAGATTCTAAGTACTACGGACATAATCATCTTTCTCCACTGTAATAATCCTCCCACCCTTGTCTGGCTTCATGACCATAATAGATTGATTATTTCTAAGCTCCACCACTGTGTACTTTTCTTCCTTAAAATTCTGAAGTAATGATGTCCTTAGGAATATCTCAATTTGTAAACATCTTTCTCACAAGCCTTTTCAAAAACCACTACTGTAGTGTTCAGAGGGGGATTATATATACATTACTTTTTCTTCAGAAGTTTCTTACAAACTGTGTTTGTTACCCCACAGCTATCATTATCAAACTCAGGGGGTACCTTACCATCAAAATGAATCAAAAAATGTTAACTTCCACATATATAATTTTAATTCAGTTATAGTATCCACCATGTTAAACCTCAGGGTGGGGACAAACTTGAACCACTTATTAAAGAGGGAGAAATGTATGTGTTATATTCAGTTCAGAATAATTAAAATATTAAATCCTTGTGTGTCAATATAACACCACCATGGGACTGAATAATATCTGACCTATTGATAACACTGTCAATTCCACTGTCAGTTCCACTGTCAATGACTATTAATTCCTCCAAGTTCTTCCCCCTGTTGCTGTTCTCCCCTGCCCCATCCCCTTTGATTGTATCATGGCTGTTCAAAAAAAAAAACCTTCACTTCATAGGTTAGCCAGCCTTTCAGATCTCCTCAAGGGTGGGTATTCTTGCTCATACTCCTGAATATTAGAATGCACCTCCACTTCACCAGCATCAACATATTGTGTTTCTGCATGTAAAGAATCACTAGGGGGGATTTTATTATGAGAAATGTAATTTTTACCTCGTGAAAAGGGCAAAGGATAAGCTTTATGTTTAGAGCAATCATCCTGACCTCTCAACAACTTCCTCTCCTGCCTCTTTAAATTCAATCTAATATGCTGCTCAACTGTTTCAAATATAATATTATATTTGACTCTATGTTGTTCAAACAAAAGGTCATCAGTAATTCTTCTATTAAGATCATTCATGTCGTTAAGTAAACCATCCAATTGCATATTATTAAACTTAATGATAAATTGCATCAGTTCAAAGCCATGCCTATCAAATAATTCTAAAATCTCTCTGTATGCTTCCGTTCCTGCAACCAGACCATTAGGAACTTTAAATACACATAAACCCTTAGGGACAACTTTTTTTCCATAAACATTCAGTTAAATAGGAGTTGTCCACTTACAAGTTGTGTATTTTTAACATTTTAGATATAAACTCATCCAGCATACTTTGTAAATTATGGAAAGTTCAGAATAAAGTGTGTTTTTACTTTCTGTATTTTGCCTCACTGGTTTGTAGTTATCTTTGAAAAAGAACACTTTATCATCACGTTGATTTAGAGTTCTGCAGTATTTTAAGTAATGGCCTTTTTGTGGCTTGCTTTTGGTAGCTCTGCTTGGCAAACAGCACTCCGTGGGTTTTCTTGGTGCTGTAGTTACCACCATGAATATTCAGTGGGATTTTGGTTAGGTTTTGAGTTTTGGTTAGTGGGTGGTTCATTTGAAAATTTATACTTTCTGCTGTTTATAATTGTTTATAAATGATATATTTTACTATATATTATTAGTATTGTCATAACTTTCTGAGATGATTTCTCGTTATCGCTAGAGCTTCTTGCAAGGCATCCATTAAATTGTGTTTGGTCCTAAGTATGCAACAGCCATGGTGGTACAGCAGTAGCATTGTTGCCTCACAGCAAGAGGTTTTCCCATTCGATTCTCAGATGGAGCACCTTCTGTGTGGAGTCTGTATGTCCTCCCCGCAGTCGAGTGGTGTTTGAAAGACATGTGTAGAATGGGTGTGCCTTTGTTGAAGGTTGGGCATTGAGCTGGCACCTCAGCACCCATAAAAAATCTACTGACAATCATTAGCGGACCAGAGTTCCGCTGTGGTGACCCCTAACTGAGAAAAGCAGAAAGAAGAACAACTAAGTATGCATTTTTAAAGATACAGTGTACTGTTTTAAGGGATGGGTTTAGAGCTGTGTATTGCATATAGTTGATGTCTTACATGGTCGGGCAAATGAAATTCGGGTATTTGCAGTTTTAGTGTTCTGAAATTTCTGCTATGTAGTTATGGGTATTTCAGTGTATATATATATATATATATATATATATATATATATATGTAGGTTTACTTTACTTTGTCAAAATTTCATTATTTCAAATAAAGAAAAGTAGAGGACCACTTACGCGAAAGTGCACTTAAACGAAAGTGCACTTTGTGGATAATGTTTCAACGAACCCCTAAGAAACACTGTGGTGCCGAAGCACACTACAGTGGGGAAAAGGGAATTTACCTGTTTCTCCACTGTAGTTCAATCTCAGGGTTAGTATATTTAAGTAGCAGGGGTGTGGGAGATGCAGGGGGACTTGCCCCCCTGCAAATCACTGTTTTTTTGTGTTTTTATCAGTTCGTTGAACCGATATTCGTGAAAGTGCACTTTCGTTTAAGTGCACTTTCGCGTAAGTGGTCCTCTACTTTTCTTTTTTGAAATAATGAAATTTTGACAAAGAAAAGTAGATCCATATATATATCTATCTATCTATCTATATAAATATATATATATATATATATATATATATATATATATATATATATATCAACCTTGTATCAATGAAAGGCAAATTTTATTTACCCGACACCATTTCTCCAAAACTTCAGAAAACTGAAAGCACAGACTGACAAACTTCTTTCGCTGTTAAAGGAACCACTTAGTCACCATGATGAACTTT